>NC_049991.1:6199338-6472946 GCF_000003815.2 Branchiostoma floridae | reverse complement strand
GCGATGGGGGTGGAGGAATCCTTACATCCTTGGTTGGAAGTCCTCCTAGGAGACGGATACTCCGAATAACAAAGCTGCATCTGCTGAAGCCGTCTCACACGTGTCATACAGTTCTGTCCCTGTGAGACTTAGTGCTCCAGTAGACGAGAGGGTGGAGAAGGAATTGCACACCCCTCCTTCACCTTAAAAAGTCATGTGCAGGTCAGGCAAACAGGCAAATACCTGTCTGCCTGCTCATCTGTCGAATCGACAGGAGAACCATAAAAACAATATGTGTGTATGCATTTGTATGTGTATGTAGTTGTGTGCAAGTGTATGTGTCTGTGTATGTTTATGTATGCGTGTGCATGTATGTATCGTGTTTGCGTGTGTCTGTATCTGTCTGTGTGTGCATGTGTGTGATCCCTCGTTGGATTACAAGTATTGTACGTTGTTGTTTTATCTACCGATACTTAGATGTAGAAAGCGCATGTAGATCGTGTAGAGTGTTTTCACAATACAAGCTTAAGATATGTATACAACAATAGTAAAGCTACTTTCGTAGGGTCTTCTACATCTTAACATACATACATACATACATACATACATACATACATACATACATACATACAAACAAAGTGGATACGTTCCCGTGCGTGCCAATTCACAATACATGCACACACACATACTGATCCAACTATCATAATGTTAATTGACATCAATTGCCATATCAATAGCGTAAGAGGTTAAATTCTTGACACTACTCCTTCATGTAGTCCTCAAGATTTTCTTTTACCTGATAACTTGCAACTGTTATTGTCTACCACACAAATTTACTCAGTTTCTACTATGTATGTTTGTGCCATTGCCCAAGGCAAGTGACTAGACCACATTTTGTTGTTACAAAGATTAACTGAATCATCTGATAAGAAGTGTCAATCAGATTAACTGATTTGTCCAATGAGAGATGGGGAATGAGGCATGTGACTACCACATGTCGTTTTGTTAACCTCCTCTCCTGTTTCTCATTTGTCTCCATTATTCAAAATTGACAGATGCTTGACATTGCGTGACTAGGTTGTTTTGGCCGTTACGCATTTAGATTTTACAGTAATTATGCTTGCCCCAGGTTTTAAGTTACACCCAATAATTATGTTGTCGATGTACCCAATTTTTTTCCCTATAACACATTTTGACTCGTAGTTGCTTTTGTCTTTTGTTTATAGACGCGTCCTCTCTGAAAAGACTCTGTCACATACATCTTACGATTTACGTACGATAGCATACGTAAATCGCACGATGATCGCAAGAAATCGCCGGTAAATCGTAGGTAAAATCCGCCATCGCCAAGCGTCGTGCGATGTTCAAAATTTATCCAGCGTCGTACGATTATTCACTTGTATTTCTTCTGAATAGCCGCCTATTTGTTGTTTTTTTTGCTGTTTTGACCGACCAAATGTTGACCTAGTGGTTAAATACCAGGCTGTGATGTCTTTCACCGTTAAAAGAGATGTGTAAAAAAAATGGAAGAAACCATAAGAACATGGTTCAATTCTTGTCGTCGGACGAACCTGGCGATTAACAGGGCTCGCATGATTGTATTTTTTTCACCGGAGCTGATTGTATAAGTAATGTTATATTGCAAAAAAACACCCCTCTATCAGGGGTGCCAAAGCATTTGCACGAACCCTATGAGATTCGTACGAACATTATCTGATACGCACAAATCACTATGCGAAAACGCACGAATCTTATGAAAATTACACGAATCACTATGTGAAAACGCACGAACCTTATAAAAATCACACGAATCACTATGCGAAAACGTACGATTCTTATGTGATTTGCACGAACCTTACTGTGGCGAATGACTGATGTCACGTGACCCGGCGGTGGTCGGCCGGTTTTGCATAAGGTTCGTGCAAATCACATAAGGTTCGTGTAATTTTCATAAGGTTCGTGCGTTTTCGCATAGTGATTTGTGCGTATCAGATAATGTTCGTACGAATCTCATAGGGTTCGTGCAAATGCTTTGGCACCCCTGGTCTATGTTCTTGCTATTCTTGAACAGGTCATTAACGCCGCCATGCTGTTTGGGGGCTTTGGTAATTAGATTATCTCCAAGCAGATGTTTGCTTATGTCTAGCGGTTCAATATAGACAACAGCTATCGCAGGACTGCGAGATGTCCATTGCGTATACCAGGGGTGCCTAAGCATTTGCACGAACCCTATGAGACTCGTGCGAACATTATCTGATACGCACAAATCACTATGCGAAAACGCACGAACCTTAAGCTTATGAAAATTACACGAATCACTATGTGAAAACGCACGAACCTTATAAAAATCACACGAATCACTATGCGAAAACGTACGATTCTTATGTGATTTGCACGAACCTTACTGCGGCGAATGACGTGATGTCACGTGATCCGGCGGCGGTTGGCCGGTTTTGCATAAGATTCGGGCAAATCGCATAAGGTTCGTGTGTGTCACATAGTGATTCTTGCGAATCACATAAGGTTCGTACGATTTTGCATAGTGATTCGTGTGATTTTCGTAAGGTTCGTGCGTTTTCGCATAGTAATTTGTGCGTATCAAATAATGTTCGTATGAGTCTCATAGGGTTCGTGCAAATGCTTCGGCACCACTGTATACTTTGAAATCTCTGGCATATGGACCGGAACTATAACTCCAAGCGGAATTAAGGCAACAGCTTCCTACTACACTGCATAGGTTAGTGTCAGTGTCATAGATAAACGAGATCATGGACATAATAAATGGAAACAGTAACTAGATACTAAGCGTGCGAATCAAAAACTAGTTTGTATTTTATGACAGGGGTCTCTACCGTGTGGAATACTTAACTGATATAGGGGTGAATATCGATAGGTATGAATCATTCAAATGCAGACCTAAATGGCATGATAGATGGATACATACTTTGATTTCGTAGTGGTAAATGATAGCAATTTCATTGTAAAGTTGAACATTATTAGATATAAAGTATGCAAATTACTTCCTCCTTTGAATGATCTATGAGCAAAATCTACAATAGCCTGAAATGAGTCTTCCATAATTTGAACAACTTGTTTTTGTTTTGGTCTGTACATGTGTCTTCGCTATCAAGATCCTTTTTATGGATTAGTATGGCATTTGGCAAATCGGTAGTATAAGACGTACCAAACACCCGCAAACACTAAAATTACTTCACGTAGTGTTCTACGGACTCTTGTTTTTGTTATCGTCTAATTTTAACGTTTGTTTGCTCCTTTGAATTTCAGACGTCTGACTAAACCAATCGTTGTTATTGGAGAATACCTTTGCAAAATCATAATGGAACATAGCTTCTGTGAAAGATGGATGAGCAGCTGGTTCAAAAAATTTGGACGGACAATAGCAACACAGCCAGGTGCTTTTCTGTTCGTTTCTCTACTTGTTGCCGGGGGTCTCGGAGGGGGACTCTACTTTATAGACAACGAGAATTCTATCGAGAAACTTTACACTCCCGACAGTGGGGCAGGGAAGGTGGAGAGGGAATACGTTCAGGACCATTTCCCGACCAACGATTCGGACCACTTTCTACCGTCACGGCTCGCCACATCAGGGCGGTATGCCGCCATCATTGTCAAAGGCCGTGGTGATCTAGCAGGCAATGTGCTACACGAGTCGGTTATGAAAGCCGCCGGTTCTCTTCATAAAAACATCACGCAAATAAAAACAGAGGATCGCGGTCTGAACTACACGTCCGTCTGTGCTAGGTGGGAATCAGAATGCGTCGTAACCGGGCTAAACTTGTTAGATTTCATCGCAGCACAGATACCGAATGTTGCAGTAGGATACCCACTCGAGGGCAGAATTTTCAGCGGAGCCATCCTCGGCGGTGCGACATTGGAAGACGGGGTGAATACTGTGGAAAAGGCGACGGCTTTTAAACTGATATACCACCTCCGGTCTTCCCACGAAGAGGACGATGAGTCAAGCGAGGCGTGGGAGCGCGCGTTTCTCAGTTACATGGCGACGTTTTTCTCGGATGTCATCGAGGTGACCTGGTCGACATCCCGTTCCCTGGAGACGGAGATCTCCGATCTGACCATGAGTATCTTCCCTAAACTAGCGGCCTACACGAGCAGTCTTCTGATGGCTTTCGCCGTCCTGTCCTGCCTGATGATCGACCCGGTGCGCAGCAAGCCTTTCCTGGGCATGGTGGGCGTCCTGGGCGCAGGGATGGCCGTCCTGGCGACCATCGGACTGATGTCCTACTTCGGGGTCAGGTTTAACGCGCTGGTGGCCGCCATGCCTTTTCTGGTCATAGGTAAGTACACAGTACTCGTAACCTTCGCAAAAATATCCTTGATACCATGTATACCATTGAGATATTGAAGAGAGAATTTCTGCAATGGCAACCTTCATTTTTGTACTGTGCGGATTGCCCATGGGTTACATATTGGCATCATGCAAGTTCTCAAAACCCTAGTGTCGCTGGCAAATTTTCACTATGCCTTTTCCAAATTCTGGGCCTTTTAGGCCCCTTTGGAAAGTAGGGGTTACGTGAAGCATTCGTTAGACATACGTAAAAGTATACTTGAAAGATACACCTTTACGTAATTTTGTTTTCATGCAGCGAAGTCTTGAGATGATTGTCATATACGGCAATAACGTAGTTTCATCCTTTCTCCATTCTTTTAGGTGTCGGTGTGGACAACATGTTCATTCTGCTAGCGGCGTGGAGGAAGACCAACCCGTGGGACAGCGTGCAGGACCGGTCAGCCAACACCTACGCCGAGGCCGGAGTGTCCATCACCATCACGTCACTTACCAACGCCTTAGCTTTCGCCGTGGGCGCCATCACCAGCTTCCCGGGCGTCCGCGTGTTCTGTATGTACAGCGGCATAGCTATCGTATTTGCCTACTTGTTTCAGCTTAATTTCTTTGGCGCGTGTATGATATATGATGGTTACAGAGAAAAACAGAACCGACATTTCCTGACATGTATGAAGGTCCCCGTACCGTCTAAAGACGACCAGACAAATTGTTGTCAGCAATCTTGCTGCAGGGGCGACGCAAAGGCACGAGTAGGGCAGTACGGCAAAGATCACAATGACCACCTCATTATGTTATTCTTTAAAAAGTACTACGGCCCTTTCTTGATGAAAGTGTGGGTGAAAGTGGTAGTTATGATTGTGTTTCGCTACTTTAGCGAGTATGACGTCAGGGTCGCCGTGGTTGTGACAGAGAAACTAGCCTACTGGGACCCTGGCGTGCAAGATATAGCTGAGAGCATGTTAGAGGGGTTTGAGGGCACTGCGTTCACTTATGGAAAGAATGTGTCCGAGTCATGGCTTCGTGATTTCTTGACATATGCAGACCGAATCTGTCTCAACCCCATGGTACCGCCGTTTCAACAGTTGAACCTAGCTGATAAAAATTCCTTCATAGAGTGTCTCAGAGACCGCTTTCTTAAGTTCCAAGGATTCACAAAATATGCTCATGACATATTATTCAATGAAGACGGTACTGAAATCATAGCCAGTCGGTTCTTCGTTCAGACAAAGCAAATTGACAGCACTCTGAATGAGAAAAACATGATGACAAAGATGAGAGAGTTAGCATCTGAGACATCTGTAGAAGCAATTGTCTACCACCCATCGTTCGTGTATTACGACCAGTACATCGCCATTCTACCCAACACCTTGCAAAACCTAGGTATCGCCACGGCGGCCATGTTGGTTGTTTCTCTCTTCCTCATGCCCCACGTAGTTAACGCCGTATGGGTCACTCTCGCCATTGTGTCTATCTGCACGGGCGTGCTCGGCTTCATGACGCTCTGGTCCGTCAATCTAGATAGCGTTTCCATGATAAATCTCATCATGTGCATCGGCTTTTCCGTCGATTTTTCGGCTCACATAGTGTACTCTTTTGTTACGTCTAAGGAAAGAAGCCGGGACGCCAGAGCTGTACATGCGCTGTACAGTCTTGGCGTACCGATCCTCCAGGGGTCTTTATCGACGATTCTGGGTGTATCTGCGCTGAGCACGGCTCCATCGTACGGCTTCCGCACCTTCTTCAAAACGGTGTTCTTGGTCATGGTGTTCGGCCTGGTGCACGGTATTGTCTTCCTTCCCGTCATGCTCTCCTGCCTGGGTCCGCAAGGAGGCGTGGTGAACCTGCAGGAGAACAGAAGTGACGAGGCGGGTGACGTTGGTACCCCAAATCGCTACACTAAAAAGGGCGGAAACGTTAACGTTGTACTTCAAGATGTAAATTCACAGGGCATAAACGAAAACCCGTTGATGACCGTTAGTATGAGACTCTGGCTTGATCATTTAAAAGAAGAAAAGAGAAACAAGGGCACGACTGAAAGTCAATTGAATCTGACCGCGAACCGAGAAATGAGTTTGAAGCAGACCAAAATAGTAAACCCGCAAAGCTCTTTTAATAACTTTTTCCAAAATTAATCATCAGCGCCATATTACGAAATGTTGATTTCTATCGGTTTAGTTATACTAAGCCAGTTCACCTTTATCCGCGAGGTGACCTATATCCGTTTTTTAACAGGGTTGTCAAAGATATGAAGGCGACCAGCAGCGGTATCAAACTTATGTATATTTTCAAAACACCAGCCGCACTATCTATCGATTCGATATCCTAAATGCACTGTTTAGTAAAAAAAAAAAAACTGATATAGCCTGCCATGCAGATAAAGGTAAGCTTGTGCTAACAGCGGGTTTAAACTTTGTCAGACATTCCGTGTAATATATTGTATTTATTCGGCGGAGTAGCGGATATATAAGATAGCTATAGGCGGGATAGTATGATGATAATAAAACCGAGCTAAGTAACTCTATGTATTAAAGCAAAAACAAATTCAATATAATGCTATGTATCATATTTCATATTTGGTTACTGTCGCATGCAGTTGTCTTGTCACACAAATTTGATATTTGATTCATTTACTTGAGTTTAGAACGTTGCCAACATTTGATCAACTATTCTACTAATATAGTGTGCAATGTAACAGGTCTAGTGCAAGTTTTATGATTACCATAGTGTCTACCATAATACCTTTTCTCATGAAAGATCATAAAATAATGATAATCTATTGATAATGCAATAGCAGCCCAACAATCATCAGTGAGCAAAGCAATATCAATGCAAGTTATGCGTTCTATTTGTAAAATTGCATGATGTGAAAGATGCAACTATCAATGCAATATACTTTTTGTGTGCCTTATAAAAGTCCTAATCAGCATTTGGTGGATTTACATAGAAATACCATTGTTATTGTCATCATTGTAGCCCTGTTATTATATTTTGTGGTTGGTATACGTTGATTTAGTATTGAGGCTACTCCGTACGATTTACAGTATGGTTAAAAACTTGCATATATCGACTGTATAAATTTCGCTAAATAGGTTGCTAGATCAAGTCATCTCGCGTCAGAAGCTTTAACGACAGGCTTCGTTCCGGTTGCATGGTGTTGGTTGACTTTGTGACTTAGCCTGAAAATACATCAAACAAAAATGGGTGTCAGATAGAGAATGATGTTGATAACAGACTGGTGACATCATACCAAGGGTGATCATCTCATGATTTGATATGCAGCCAAAATATTTGCAAGCATAAAAATCTATTAAAAATGAATGCTCGATTTGAAGCACATGAGGAAGGCATTCACCTGTACACAATTCCATAAAACAAGTCGGAAATGTTACATGAAATAAGCACTCAAAAGTAAGATTGACTTTTTGCAATAAATGCGAAAATCAAAATTTAACATATGTATAAGATAATTAACAATTTCAGGCCACATTGTTTGTTTAGGAGTAATAGGAGTATTAGGACTATTTTTTTGTGAAATAAACATTTTTAAAACACGTGTGTGCCCAATAACATGACTGCAACCAGTGTGACCCCCTCCACACGAAATATGACAACTATATGGAATTTGTATCAACTTTAAAAATCTATGTCTTTGTAACATTTTCTTTCTGGAAACTGTGCGCAGTAAATTGTCCTTGTCTTCGAAGACAGTACAACACTTCTTTCACTTTTTATTTCAAATAAAGATCACCCAAACTAGGGGAAAAACACTCCACCCCTTTCACACACTAAGCATGATGGGAGCATGACGGCGCCCGCAAGCAAGCAACATTGCGCCTGCGCACAAATTAACAACATGGCGGCGTTCAAAGGCGCGAACAAAAATAGTACAGTTCAGTACGGAAGTAAATATCCGTTTTTGCATTGCCGCGCCAGCGGCAATGCCTTATGCCAGCTTTCTTCCATGGATCCATGGACGGACCTTTTAACCCAGCCCTTCCAAAGCCCCTTCCAAAGGCCCTTCTTTCCTTGCCGAGTTTCATTGCTTAGTTAGACAATGGTACATTCCAGGCGAGTATTAAAACTCTCTTCTAGACGCATGTTACTGTATGTGGTCCAGCGTAATAAATCTACGCTTTAACTCACCATGTTTATATAAAGATATATCACAAATTGCATCAGAAGGAACTTATTTTTTAATGAAAAATAATGCATATTCATTGTGGGTCAAAAGTTTTACAAAACCTGTTTAATGTGCCAATAATTCATGTGACATAAATTATGATAATGAGGTAAATTTCCAATATCCCCTTTTGTTGCATTTCCTACTGAAGTTGCTAGGTGTCGCTCTCAGCAGTTCAGTCATAAAATACGCGGCAATGCACAGCTTTTCTTAAAAGATTTCTTGTTTATCCAGTTGTAGAGATTGAATTGTATTTGAATATTGCTTACCTGGATGTCTAACCTTCATAAACGTAAAAATAGTACAGGTTTTCAAATATTTACCTCCGTGGCAGAGGTCTCTCCCAAGGGTATTTGCCAGTGCGCATGGCCGTTTGACAACCCGATCTTTACGGACATTGATGCCGTAAAGTTCCATCCCGGCATCTCTCGCTTCTTGGGCTCTTTTGTGAAAGTCCTCCTGAATGTATGAAGACGTTAGTAAGTCATTCAAATTATTTCAAAGAAGATATCAAAACTGTACAGCTTTTCTTAAATGTCAATATGTCGAATTCACCTGTTTGTTATATAGTTGCAGATAAAGTTCAACATGTTCAGTAGTATATATAGCATAGCTAACGGATGCTATGAAGGAAACTCAACTAATGTCGTATTCTCTATGATGACTGTATTAGAAGTATTTCTCATAAAACTCGTTTGCTTTGCTCACTCCGGTGGTTTCATTCGGTGGTTACAGCAAAGGACCAGGCGTTATCACACAATATACACCTCGGGGCGGGTCATTTACCCTTAATTGTTGGGCTTGTTGCCCTTATAGCTGGGAAAGTGATTGTTGCAACATGATTTTATGATTGATGTATTATAAAGCTGATGCCCTAAAAAAGCATAATTATCCTATAATTATCCTGCTAGTCTCCTGCAATGACCCAAAGAATATATACAATTACAAGTCAAAGATTATTGCACAACGGTTGTGACGGGTAAAATGTATGTCAAACTTATGTACACTGTACAAAGCAGCTGGCTATACATTAACATATCCAATTACAGATTACCATTTTAAAGTTCCAAAGTATTCATATTTTTCATTTTCACAGTGATAAATTATACCTTTGACACGAAGGGTCCACTCCTTCTTCCTACAATGGTGTCCCCGACTTGAAAGTTGAAATCTTCTACCGAGCGGTCTTTGTAAACCATCAGTCCTGCTGAGTTGTCTCCTCCTTCACAATGGAGGTCGGGAGTTTCGCTTGATCCATTGGTAAGAATCAGCCTGCATTGAAAATCAATGTATCCTCGTGTAAGGTTCTGTGAGCTTCGTCATCAATCCGAAGCAAAAAATATCTTGTCACTGTAATCATTTTACACTTGTTGAGAATTATTGTTAGTAATGTATAGTGTGTCATGTGTCAATTATCATTGTTAAATAAATGGAGACAATGATGGTCTACGCGTGTCTTGTGCATTTTTACTGCAAATGCTTTCATCAACATACTCAGCGCAAGGTATTTCGTAGCATTCCGAACTATTGTTCCACGCCAACTTTGCCATTTGCCTTTGTTATGGCTAGTACATTACTTCAAGTCAGGTGATTGACGTTACGTGATAGTGTCAGTAGTTTGGCAAGTACGCATTTAGGTGATACCATGAAAATTATGACAATACGACGCTTAGACCTGTCAGTAAGCCAAACAGCAGCTTTTCAACAGTAAAACATCTTCATCGTCTTTTAAAATTGTTTGGCAACCTGACATTAGACAAACCTCATAATAGTCTGACAACGGACCAATGAAGGGGGAAGGGGGCAACTTATCCCTATTGTTTTATAGTGAGTAGAATTTAAGATTTTTCTGAAGCCTTTTTGTCGTTTTTGTTGCTGTATTTTTCCCGTGTCAAGAAAGCTTCTGTCGCATGACTTGCGTATTTTTATCGCAAATGACAACTGGATACGATTCGGACCAACAAACAGTTAGACTATAACAGTGACAATGATGATTGCAACAAACTATTAAGTGATATATTCATTAATACGTATCATTTACGAATGCCTGTCAATAACGTTACATGAGTTCTGAAGTTACCAAATACACTGTGTATATGGATAATGACCGGGTGACTGCCTTAGCCAATGTTATAGCTGGTCTCGCTGTCAGGGGCTGATTTTTCCCCTTCCCCGTCAGTCGCGCGGGCCGCCAGGAGCGCGGGTTTGTCCGGTTTGAGAGGCTTTATCTGTCCATTAGCTGTGATAAAAAATTGTACACTGCTAGTCTTCTTGGACATTTATAAAAGTACACATATGACTTATGACATAACGTAAGATCTGTTTGAAATGTTGTCACAGGCGTTAAAGTCATATTATGCAGATCTGATATGTCGACATTATCAGGCAAGCAGGTGAGGTCTGTCAGAAATGTTGTCAGGCTATTAATTATGGGGGTCTATCACTTTTGTACATGGACAGTCAGTCAGTCATAGCCATACGGTGTATTACAGCACCGTTGGGGTTATACCGCCCCTTACGGGGTGGCATACCCTTTCTTCAAAGGACAGTACGGACAGGTCAAAACGTGGTATTGTCAAGGAATATTTGGGTAAATCAAAGATTTATATTTGTCCCAATTAAAACTGGTGGGGCAAGTATAATCATCGCACCACTTAAATGTGCACTAGTCAGAACAACACTGTCACGTAATGTCAATCACCTGACCTGGAATAAAGAAGACAAATGAGAAACAGGAGCAAAAGTCAAGTGACAAGCTGATTATCTCTATTGTTCACTTTGCAACAATCCGGCCTAGTCACCCGGACAGAGGCACAATCATTATCTGCATGCGCAGAATCACTGTATGAATTGAGTGAATCGGTGGCGTGAATGCACAAGAGAGACAATATATTAATTGCAATTGCAACCAGGTAGCAAAACGTCAAAGGCCTAACATTACCGGCAATGTTCTGGGCTAACGCCTTTGACGCCACAGACATGAATCAGTCGATTTTGTGTAAGTTAAGGGTATACATAAATGTAATCTTGCATGCCCACGCAGGGTTGATAGAGACTACAATGCCTATATCAAAGTCCAAATATCATGTCAAAGCACTGGTACCATGGTATTAGTGACAACGAGGAAAGGTTGGTGCATTTGCATAACATGTACATCTGAACTGCCATTGTGGGCAACATAGGATTATATGCTTGTCAAACTAGAAAAAACATGAATAAAACGAAACGTTTCGCGCTCATAAAATCTACAATTTACAGCTCCAAGATCATGATCTTACCTGTTCTTCTGGAGTCTACACAGGAAAGCCCGCCAATTTTCGTGTTGTACCTTTCTGTAACACTCGAAGACTAGCTGTCCGGGCTCGGGGACAGACTTGAACACAATGCACAATACACCATACCCCTTCACATCTAAAAGAGCTTGTCATGTGAAGTTGTTTTGATATCTGGCGATCAGTAATTTATCTTAATTATTTCAGGGCAATGACATGCTACGTGTTGTTTTCTTCTTCATGTCTTTTTCATGCCGGCAGTGCAATTTTCTCCAACAACCTCTGCTTAGAGACTAGAGTACGTCGGACTTTTCTCTGTCTGTGGTCAGTAGTCAATATCAGAGAGCATTTCATATCTTAGATATCCCATGCCTTATGATCAGATTTTGAGCTCTGAAGAATTTCTGCCACAGAAGTTAAGAAATGTGACCAGGCCAAACTGGCTGACATAATGAGTGTGCTTCGTGACTGTATACTCTGACTGCCTTCAAGCATATTGTAGGTTAACGACCCAGCACAACTTGGGGAGGGGGGCAGCTTTCGGATGATCTTTTCTGAAGACTGGTCAATGTTCTTTTGCCAAACTTTTAGTTTTTCAAATAATGTAGGATTATAACAGTGGCATACACTGGTCACAAGGCACTTGAAAACCTCAACAAAAATAGTTAACATGTACCATACTTTGCTAACATCAACATAAACATAGTTTTCAAACAATGGTGATCCTGACCTACAATACCCCCTGACCTACAATACCCCCCCAAAAAAAACCAAGTCGGACAGCTAAATAGACAAAATAAACAAAACACACTACCGGAAAGATATTTTCTACGCAACATCTATGTCCAAGGTACCAGACAAATATATTCTAAGGATTGACCTGGAACGTTGTAAGATTTTTTCTGTCAACCTTCTGTAGAAGGAGTAAAAATCTACATGTTAGGACAATTTTGACCTCGCAACGCTGGTGTATGTCAACAGTATGTTAACTACAGTCTCAGATATTACTTCAAGTCCTATCTCCAGTACTAGTAAGTAGTATAGTATGTGGTGTTTTGTGTTTTCCGTACAGACGTATATGACATGATAATGAGGAGAACAATGGCGCCAGTTTTCCATTTTTCCAGAGTTACCTTGCCAATGGGGCTTTCTATCTATTTCTAATGCGGTTACGTCATAATGTCTCATTTAACTTTTGCGCGGGAAACATGCCACTTTGGTGTGGTGAGGAGGGGCACGCGATAGTCAATGGCGGGGTTTCTGGGTAGAGGTGGTTTGACTTACTGTCTTACTATTACCAAACGTGTTTCGTTGATGGTGCAATACTTCTAAAAGCCACTTCCTATAGTTATTCTTTTGCATATGTTTTTGATGCGATGAATGCCACACACAGTAAAGATATTGCAAACGCAGACATGTATACATAAAACACTTTATTGCACGTAAAAACACAAGGAACCTAGACAACAGCAAATCTGAAAAAAACTATAATATAGAATAGCTTCCGAGAAATATCAATTTAACACTGCAACTCCCTCCCTGTAAACATTTGCCACAAGTAAAATCTTTCGATATCAAAATCACTATAATTTCTACTGATACCTTTACTTATTACATAGTAGAATCATAATCATTTCAGGCACTTTAAAATCTTAATAAAAAAATTCTTCCCACGAGGTATCGACATTACAGTCTTTGGTTCAAACCAGGCTAAATAAAGATACATCGAATCATCAGTACATGGTAAAATATTATTTTTCGAAGTCTATCAATAAATGATAAAATGTATCACATCAGTTGACCTTAATACGCGGGGTAACCTATATCCCTTTTAAACGGGGCGTGTAGGAATATGAAGTAGGCGGATAAGTTGTCAAAATGCAACATTTTCAAAATATTGCAATTTGAAACGTTAACCACCGTTCGTCGACTTGGCCCTGTTTTTGATGATAACGGATATAGGCTACCCCGTGGTTAAAGGTAAACTAGTATTATACTAGGTGTTTTGGAATTCACATTGTCATTGAGTTCTGCGCCATGGTTGTAGTCAGCCAGTCGACTAGCCCCGTTACACGAGCGTAGATGGTGATATAGTAAGGGTTAGCACATGGGTAACCCCTGCTGACCGACCCATGCAGCACCCAGGCACCTGTAGTTGGAGATCTGCTCACTAGGGGGCCGCCGCTGTCACCCTGGGGACGAGAGAGGTGTTTCAGACGACAATAGAGTACATCATCTTGGGAACGAGTAGCAAAGCGTGATTTCACACAACACCAGAGTGAATAGATTTACATACATTATACTGATTGTCCTTTGTATCATAGCGATAGAAGCATTATAACTAAATTTCAACACTTTAGAAAGTTTAGATACTTGATAGTAAAGTGAAACTCATATTCGGCCTTATTTAATGCAGCTTTCGATATAACAATCATACAGCTAGGTTCATATATACACCTAGAAGCGACAGGAAGTCGAATGTACTAGAGTAGATTAGACGTTTATATGTACAAATCTATATTTTTGTTACAGATAAATACACTTTATGATGGTTACGAATTGTGACCTGCACTTTGCCCAGCGGGGCAAAAATGTGCAGTAAAAAATAATTTGCTTGTTATGCACTCACTGAACAGGAATCTATGCCGCCTTGTCTGACGTAACCGGCACAGATGTCGACGCTGATATCCACCACACTCCCCCATATCTCTTGGCAGTTGGCATCCGAGACGATGGGTACGTCCATCTGCTGGAGATACGATGCAGTGAAGCCCCCTAGCGACAAAATGTAAGACTGTAAAAGCAGGACAGCTAAAAAGAACAGCGAACTAACCAACGTTGTGTTGTATCAAATTGAGCGGTCGCCATCATCATCACCGTATGTTGGAGAGTATTCATCGGCGTCCTAGCTCTGTCAAATTGTCTGAGTTGGCGCAACATGTACATATAGAGTCTCCGGGACATCCCGTTTCGTTGGACAAAGTCAAAATCTTAGACTCAGAACAGGATTTCTTCGCGCGAGGAGTGAAGGAGGCAGTGTACATTAGAGCCCACCGGCCCACACTCAACAGAGACGGGGGGCGGCACAGACTTTCTGATACTTATGACCCCCTCCTGCAAAAGTGGCGTGTTCCTGACGTCACTGCTGGAGATAGGGTCATTCTGTGAACAAGGTCGACGGAGTTGGCCGAAAATTTAGGGTAAGTCCCTATCATTAATTCAGTGTTGGAAAGAAAGTTTAGCTATTTCTATAATGTATTCTACCAACACAGATGAACTTTCACGCTAAGATGGCAAAACAAGTTGGCGTTTCTGGAAACTTCGTCGCGTGGATGTCATTTATAAGATTTAACAGACATTGCCGAATTTCATAATACAAAGAGCCAAGTTCTTACCAGTAGAGGTGATCCCCCAACCACTCACTGACACCATTGTTCTTGCGGGAAGAACGTCCGAGGATGACGGCAGGCAAGCAGGCATGATGTAGTCGTTGAACGTCACTGGAGAAGCCAACTTTATCAAGCCTAGAAAAATACGCACAAACACTTCGATATTTTCGGCAGCATTTCTTGTGCTTTGAGAAAATTCCCAACAACAAATTACTGTGAAGTGATTTTTAGATACTTACATCACGGTCAAAGAGCTCACAATTGTTTTTTTTTTACACAAAATATGACATTGGTTCATCTTTATCCGTAGGGTAAACCTATTTCCGTTGTTTTTAAAAACAAAGTAAATACGGGAAAGTTTTTGCAAATATTACAATTTGAAACTACTTATACCGTCCCACGACTTTATATATTTCGACACATACAATAGGTATATTTAGCTAGGCATATAAAGCATCAGTCCAAGGCGTAGTTTATATATTACATCTATATATTACCCCTTGGGATGATTAAAGGTGAACTAGGCTTACGCGGCATAGATAAATTACTGTGTTGGTAAACACCTTACCTATATCGCTCTGATGGTCAGAATTATAGTTGGGGTGGGTAAATGTTTGAGACGCAAATCTTGACACCTCTCTACCATCCGTGGAGTATCGGTAGTGTTCTCCTAGAGTGACTTCGATGGTACGACTGCAAAACAAGTCAGAACAGAACCACATTAGAACTTGAACTGTCCTGCATAGCTTACATGAAAGGAACAACTTGTAACTATCTATGCCTCGTGCTGATTTTACCACTTTTATACATCGTGACCAGCTCCGTATAGCCGTCCTGCCAGTAGCTACATCAAGTAACCTAACACCACCTGGTAACGGCTACTTCATACGGATATTGTATCTTGTGTTTTGGGAACAGGAGGAAGAAATGTCACAAAAACAATGTTTCATTTCCCTCCAGCCAAACAATGATACGTAAAACAATTTTACATTGCAAAAATACAACATGTGATAAACTTCTCCAATGTGTTTGCAACTACAATGGATATACTGTAAATGCCTTTAAGTTCGCGGGGATTTAATTTCGCGGAAGTGGGAAAATGGACTTTTCGCGGTGGTTTCAACTTCACGGTAGCATCAAGCAGTCTCTTACTGTTATGGAAAAATGTTCGCGGTGGTTTTAAATTCGCGGTGAAGCGGCCACCGCGAAAACCGCTAACAATAAACCACCGCGAAAGTTTCTGCATTTACAGTATTTTTTTAAAAATGAAGTTCTGTTGCTGTAGGTCAAGGAAAGACGTGTACATACGTCTGGTCAACAATGCAGTGTGCCGCCGTTACCACCCATTCCGAGTCCACAAGTGTTCCGCCGCACAAGTAATAGGTACCGGTCCCAGGAGTAGAACCCCAACCTATGACGAGTGCCTAGTTGGGTGACAGAACACAAACAAGAGCTTTTAAAAAAAGCTGGTCTTTCGCTTACTTATATTGTGTAGGTAAAACTTTTACCAGATGAGTTTCAGAACAGTTTCAATGGTATGAACTAGGGGTGGGTACTGGAACAGAAAATTCAGGTACAGGTACAAAGGATCAGGTGCAGGTCCGGACTTGATGGTCTGTGCAAACTTTTGAAGGGGCGATACTCAAAACAATTGTCCATTTCGCTACTAAGGAATTAGTGGAGTATCTGATTACCACTGGTGTTATAAAGTCCTATGTTCATGTGAACAACACTTGTTCTGTACGTTGACGTACAAAGTTTATTCAATTTGTTCTCGTAATTTATTGCACCAGTAAGCCCTTAAACGTATAGATGCCTGCTGATATAATGTGTTCATTTTCTAATTGGTGCAGCATCCAGTTTACTGATTTTTGTCAGGTCTGTGTCTGTTAATAAAATTGTACTTAATGAGTTTCAAAATGCAAATGCAGTTTCATTGTGGTATGTTGAAAGGAACGTTTCATTTCTTTTCGGAAAGCAAAATTATTGAGATTTTGATTCATTACGTCAGTGGTTATGGGCCACAAACTCACTCCATCGGGGTAGCTTGGAATCTTCTCATTTGAAATCAATTAGATAAAATATTAGTCAGTGTATTTTACATATATCAAAGAGGGATACACTTTTGTTGAAGTTTCTTCCACGAAGATCCCTTGAAATTTCGAGTAGTAAGCAATTTTCCACATGCAACCGCCACCCACCCCACGTCAGATCTCTGCACAATTCTGGATTTCATAGAGGTAATTCTCCACATCGTGACTTAGGCTCTGGGTCATTTCAACTTGAGAAGGATCAGAGGACTGATCGAAAGCGTCGGTATATAAGCGCTTTATTTTGTGCACGGATATATGGTCCTAAAATTGTAACATCGTAATAACACATCAAAATCGCGACACCCCTTCCCAACATGCGACACTCCCTTGGGACAAAATGGTGGCGCCCATGGACGCCAACGAAAACAATATACTAGTAGGTTTTGTTATCGCAGGCCTGTAATAAATTGCTATTTGTTCCAACATATGCAACTATACAAAAGTAGTTGTCTATACATGCGACGTTCCGGGCGAGCTCTCTCCGGTCACCGACCTTCCAAAATTTCCACATGGCTGGGGAGGACGCGAGACGCCGCCAGCGAGACCCCGACGGCTGTTTAATAACACCAAGGAGGTTAAAAAAGACCTCGTCAGAGAACTTGATGCTGTGCCTTTAGGAGATTCATAAATAGAATAACTGACAAATTCAGTCGGTAACGATTTTTGTATGCAAAAAAAAAAATCAAGTTTTATTTGACTCTTTTGACAGTAGACCTCCACAAAACTCAGTAGATACATTGTATATAGCTTTCACATCTTTCCTGTATGTACAATGCTCACAGTTCCCTACTCAAGTCAATCTATACACTGTCACCAGTCTTCACCAAACACGATTAGAATGTGCTAAGATTCAGGATGGATGCTTTTTTTCCGTTCAATGAATGTTGATCAAAGGCAGATATTTCCTCATGATAGCCATCACTTGAGTTGTACAATGTAAAAGTGGAAAGGACATCATATTCTGACTGTATTTCTTCACTACCTGCTAGCAGAGAGACTGCACCAGTACACACTATGAACATGTACAGACTCCAGATGTTACAGAAGGTATGAATCCTTTATAAGAATAAGGCGTACTAAAATTACATACCGGTAATTATAGGTTTGTTACAATGGCCATTTCTACACCAAAATCTTACATCATGTCTGTCAACCCAGTTCACATGAGATGGAAACAATTGGAGATTTCTTTGATCCGACCTGGTCCTCCCCTCCCCCATCTAAGTTTGTGCTACTCAATATCACTAGTTCATGAAAGGACTTACTATACAATGGACTAGATATCCTTTACCATATGAGATGATCCGAAATGCGGGTTTTGATGTTGTAGTCGCAAGACAAAAGTATTCTTATATTAAATGATGTTTCAAAAGGAAAAAAAGACAACTGATAAAAGTCTATCTCCTCAGATTCGAACCCGGGTCGATCCAGCAACAAAAGCGTACTGATCAGGCACTCTGCCGATTCGGCCACTTGGCGCACAACTACAGTCGGTAACTTTTAACAGGTATACAAATGTATTGCAACAGGTCCGTTCATAATTTCCAAGATTGCAAGGTCCAATTTTCTGAAGGATAAATGTTTTTGTGTAAAAAGTTAGTGATCTCGTTCGTTCCATAGTGGGTACTTCTTCCTAGACCGCCTGCTTGGTTTGCTTGAAGGCATGGCCCGGCTGACGCCCGAGGTTTTTGCTGCCATAATAATGAAAACGATGCCGAGTTCCATTTTGTATCCTGCGCGTTGATAGGTTTACCCCTAGCCATCACTTGAGTTGTACAATGTAAAAGTGGAAAGGACATCATATTCTGACTGTATTTCTTCACTACCTGCTAGCAGAGAGACTGCACCAGTACACACTATGAACATGTACAGACTCCAGATGTTACAGAAGGTATGAATCCTTTATAAGAATAAGGCGTACTAAAATTACATACCGGTAATTATAGGTTTGTTACAATGGCCATTTCTACACCAAAATCTTACATCATGTCTGTCAACCCAGTTCACATGAGATGGAAACAATTGGAGATTTCTTTGATCCGACCTGGTCCTCCCCTCCCCCATCTAAGTTTGTGCTACTCAATATCACTAGTTCATGAAAGGACTTACTATACAATGGACTAGATATCCTTTACCATATGAGATGACCACAAGCTGACCAGTGTAAAAGCTACAGGTGGTAAGTTTTTTGAAAGCCCATGTTCCCAAGTTTCTGAAGGATGTATAGTATCCTGTGTGGTAACCATGTGCTACCGCCCGACAACCATCTGTTTGAGATCCTTGAGGCTGTGTTCTCTGGCGACCTGCAGGGCGTGGTCCAAGGCATGGATCTGCACCAACAGCTTAGCTACCTGCTTAATGCTCTCTCTGTAAGGAAAGGGGATGCAAAAATGAGCGAGTTGTGGGGTAATCAAAATATGTTACAACTAGACACATGTTCGATGTAGACACAGGCTTTGTGGCACTGGAACTAACCTACTCACTGTAAAAACCGAAAACTCTCCTTGTTTTAAATATGAGGTTCAACAACCAAACCTCCAAACAACCAAACAATCAAACAAATAATGATTCTCCAGAAATTTGGACTCCAGGTCAAATAGCAAATGTAACATAGCCAGACAATATAATTACTGTTGGTCACTTCTTTTGTGGCCAAGAGCATGTTATCATTTTATTTAGTTATGAAGTTTTCATAGCTTTAGAATGCTACAACAAATACTGTGGATATCCGCCAAATAATGTTAAATTTTGGACAACACTTACGACATTTGTCAGTTTCTTAAAAACATGAAATCTGTAAAAACAGGTACAAATCAACATTTTACCCGTCATGCATATGGCGCATCTGAAGACTAAAAGCAAGGAGGTTAAAGAAGGACTAAAAGCAACGAGGTTAACCTCCTTGCTAAGAGTCATATTTTGCTGTATAGTTTATTGTGTCCACCCCTTACCTTGCTTTTCTCCTGACTATGTCGGGACAGCCGATGCTGTTCTTGTGTAGGTTGAAGTTTAGGAAGATTTTAGGATCTCTTTCCATTGCAACTACCATCTCTTTTTAACCTCCTTGATCATTACCACACGGCGTACGGTGAAAATGGCACATAATGGGTGAATGTTGGTGAAACACGGTGAAAATGTGTCACCCGGATTCGCATTGTTCCCATGTAAATATGGAAGGGTGAAAGCAAATATTGCACCTACGTGACAAAAGAGTGAAACATGGTGAAATGACGGTTTCACCCCTAGTAAAACAAACAGCAATTACGTCATTGTGTGTTTCACGAGCTAGCGACGTGCTTGCCGCTGTCCAGTCGACGGCATTGGGACTGAAGACTGCCCGCCCAGTTCCTCAGCGCAAGCCGAGGATTTTTTTCGCATTGCCGCTAGCTCCGCAAGCCGTGGAAATATCTTTGACACTGGGATTGAAGACTGCCCGCCCAATTCCAGGATTTTTTACGCTTGCAGCTAGCTAAGACGTGCACGTGATCGCAATACGCACCTCTGATTGGTTGATCCTACAGCTGTAGGGGGTTCCCCGCTATCTACTTTCTTTGCTGCCCCATGATGCTTTGCGCCCACCCGTGTCAAAGAAAATTTCTTTTTCATTTCTACGCACACGAAAAACGCTATATTCCACAATTACATTGCAATATTGCCGTGTGGTAGTGACAGATTGTGAGATGAAGATTTCCTTCAACTGCTGGCATTGTAACGTTGTTATGCTCTGAACTTGCCAAGGACGATAACGTCCTTGGAACTTGCCCAGTGTTTCTTGACCGCCTAATCATAAGGTCCGACCTACCCCTACCTACTGGGAGGAAAGACACCACAACGTTTGGACCCTTTCGTACGCGCCGCGTTCACTAAGAGAAACGAAGTGTGACTGATATCCATCGAATACACGTACGTAAAGATACCTTAAATGTTTTCTCTTTACCTTGCAGATATAGTACAAGTTGAATCGCGGAGGTCTTTGGTTGAATAGACGTCTACAAATACGTTGTGCAGGGCACATTGCAGGTCCTTTATTCCTGCTAATAAGCCATGTATAAACCAAGCTGCACATTCATGGCAGGCCGATACGTATGTCATACATACTAGTACTTGCATGGCCTTTGGCAATACCATCGAATCTGCAGGGTAGAATATCTCGCTAGCACGGTATGGCATGGTCGACCCGGACGGACGGACGGACAGACGGACAGCAATCTAATATCAGTCTGATTGCCTTTCGCCGCGGAAGCGCGGCGAAAGACAAAAAAGATATTCAGATGGAGAAACTAAACTAAATTAGAACAATCACTGTTCTTACGAGATCTATTTAATTAACAAAATGTACGCAATATATTCGAAGTATTCTGAACGGCCATTGTCGGCCATTTTTAATGTCTGTACAAATTTCAGCGCATTTTATACCACACCCGACATATGTCCGGTATAGCGCTACGAACTTTTTGATAGTTACGGGTCGTTCAAACGACGTAACTGGGCGAAATCCAATAAGATAAACGTAAATAAATATAACTAAGGGTGCTAGAATAACAATTAAGTGGATGGGTAAATGGTTTGGTGTTTTAGAGTTCTATACAAATCCCCAAATACACATAACTGACATCCGTTGTGTCATGTATTTACAAATTTGACAAAGTAAGCACCTGGTGTTGTATACCCTACTTTCCTCACAACGAAACTACAAGTACCAAAATTTTCTGGATAAACAGGTTATTATTGCATATGGATAGGTTATATTACATATCTTTTATGGCGAAATAAGATTTGTTATCGAATTTGATGGGTGCCAATCACTTATCAGAAAAGTTAGACCAAAGAACATTTCTTTCCGTACCTGCCATGGCCAGCTCCCTTGTTGTGCAGTGTTTCCCCCGACTATTCTACTCGGTGCCGGTATTCTGGCTATAGTTGGACTTCCACATGTTCCATCTGTATAATACAAAATTACAATTTTGAATTCTATAATCTGTATCTTCGTGACATTTTGTTTACCCTTCCCTCTTCCCTCATGAACTTATTAGTGAAAAGTGGTCTGCTGGCTTCATGATCAAAAGCTTCCAAAGCTTTTGAAAAATCATACACGTGGTACTTTCTTAACGTGAGTCAAATTTATTCCAAAAGTCTTTTTACAGACATGCCATCATTCTCTGTACAGCATTTTAAGACATAAAAGCTGACCTTAATGGTTATGTTAAAAGTGACAAAGACGATTCCTTACATGGGTCCACTTCCGAAATGGTCGCAGTGAAGCCTACACTGTTTTTCCGGGCATTGCTCTTGAAGACTACAGTCATCTCATTGGACGTTGTTCTCAAGCCTCTTCCGTCTCGGACTCTACAGAAGGACTCTAGATAGAAGAAAGGGCATTTTAAACCGTTCGTGAGATATAACGTCCTTAGTTCATCAATAGAGACTAACTGATAGGCGCAATGTTGGGGTCATGTCTGGATACAAGATGGCGACCACTCGGTTGTAGTGCAGAAAATAAAGTTTTCCCAGATACAACGTTAACTGCACATGTGACGGTCATAATTGATGAAACCGTGGTCATTTATGGAATGTTCTAGATACGCTATTCTACGTAATGAACTATTCACATTTCTTGAATCCAGTACAGATTTCAAGAGACTCGATGCTACAGACAGATTTGTATATATCTTTAGATGCCACAACTCCCATAATGCAAAGATAGGCAAATATATCAAAGACTGCTTTGCTATTAGAATACTGAAAGTCATGATTAGCCCAACTCGAATGTAACACTATATCAAGACTTGTGTTATCCCCCACTTGTTATGTTATGTTAATTAGGATGTTAAGTCTTATTCTATACACCTATTTTGTACTTTGTGTAATAGCCAGGGGCCTTCAACTTTGACATGAGCATGCGCAATAAGATATACTAGTTTGTATTCAGACGTTATTCAGGCGAAAAAATAAACTACACCGAACGTTCTCTAAACCTATGGACACTAGTGTTAGCACGCCAATATGGCGGCTAGTGATTTGCATAATGGTCACGTGAGTGCTAAACAACCCACCAATCAGCTTGGTGCTACCTTCTCCCCCGTCGAAGACGTCCACGAAGTCTCGGCAGCGCACATTGAATACCGGGAAGGTGATGACGACGATCTTTGAAGCTGTGGCCGTTACGTGCCACACGCACAGCTTGTTGGGCGGGTACCGCGATGGGTAGGACGGAGAAGTGATGGTCAAGTCTCCGGACATAGTGTCCAGAGTCCCGCCACAGTCGCCATCTGTTTTACGGTGTATTCAAAGAAACAAGTTAGAAAGAAACGTGGCTGTAATGTATGTATGGTTAACAAAACGTTAAGAATGTTACCAGTGGTAGCGGGTTTGTATACAGATATAGAAGGTACGAATTACGATTTGCGAGTAACCAAAAATCAGGTTAAAAAAAAAACACTACCGCAATGTAAATTAGAATTTTTATTATACATATGAACATTATAGAACATATATATAACGTTACATGAATATATGTACAACAATGAGGATTTCATGACCAATTTCTCTCATCTGTTCAATAAAATAGTGCTCATACAAGACTACTCAAATTAATGCAAGTTCTGAGAAAATTTGATAGTAAAATGAATATTCTATACCTGACTGGTCTACGCCCGGTGCTACCTGGGACGCAATAGGCGTAACGTGTAACAGAAGAGTTACAGCTACAGCATACACCGCTTGGCTACACATGTTCCCTGTGTACATGAACAAAGAAACGTTCGGTTAAACGCAACAAAAAGCAAAGCTCAAAAGATATTGGCAAAAGCTGTGCTATATTGGTCTTCATTGTCTTCTTTAAGTCACTTTATTTTTCTACCACTCAAAACCAGGCTCACTATAACTCCAAACGATAACCAATTGACAGCATTCCATTCCGTATTGTAAAAAGCACAAGCTTATATAAGAAATAACGGCAAAAATCTGGGACATATTGGTGTTCATTACAACATTCATAAAGCATGCGAAACATAATGATCTGTATGTGCAGCTTATGATATGCAGTCATTCCCGGCTATGTGAAAAGACCGCTCCCTTAAACCATTAATCCTGACGCAAAGAATGCACAGCTAGAATAGTCCTCAATTACCACTGTATGAACTGTAGCCAAAAATCAATTCCCAAGGGAATGCATTCGTGCAATTTTCTAAATTCTTTCAAAGCGATCGTAATACTGTAGAAAATGCCTCCGCCCCTGAGGCGTCGCCAAAAAAATCGCAACAAAAAGAATAGCAACTTTCGTACTGTCAACTACAAGCTACGAAACTGCAATGCAAACACCTACTAGTATTCAAATTCCCCTTACAAGGGCCCTGTTGATTTGATTATATGGATACAATTTTCGACCGTTTCCAAAACAAAACTTTTTGACCATACATGCATTTTAAGTCGTACAAAGCTGCAAAATGTATTCCGAAAATTAAAGAAAAATTAAAGAAAATGACTACTAATTTCGTAGAATGCTAGTACCAACATCAAATAAAATATGAAGAACAAAATAAAGAATCTATCATATACCTATTGTTCGGTATACCATACGCTTTGACATCTTAGATCGCCAAATCTTTTTTTTTATTCGCACGCTCGCCCGAATATTGGGGTTCCCAGATGATGTCATCATCCATACAATCAAATCAACTTGGCCTGAATAATGAATTAAAGGAAAAGATGGGAATATATGACGTTACCTTTTCCCTCTTTCTTTCAGACGGCGTTATAAAAGATACGGTGCTTCAGTTGAATCACGTACGGGGGTTTTAGATAGCTTGATGAATTGAGCTTCTCCGGCGAACCTCTTTACTTTAGCGGTACGGAGCCTAACATGCAACACGGTCCTCGTGGAAATTTGACAAGCACGACGAACCTGTGCTATTTATAGTGTTTACATGAATACCTAATTAGATGTCCGGCTGTGTCGTCTATTTTTAGCAACAACAGGTGTATGGCGTAATCCTTGGGGACGTATCGGAAACAACCATGTGGGGACGACTGAGAAAATATTGAACAATAAAGATACGAAATCAGATATAATAATAAACGCATTGTTCACAGAATTAGAAACCTATACACAGTGACAAAAATTCACGAATGTTTTACCTGGAAAACTAAGTACATGGACATTTTGACAAGCCTCCTATGTGTCATTGTTGGTTCGTCCCTAAGAGCGACAGGTGCAACAATCAACCACTAAGACAGATTCTGGCTGTCCATCACAATTACATTTCAACCAATCATCGCGTGGCATGCGCAATTAGCGCTTCCGATATAAGAGAGTGGCTGAATGTCAACATTTTTGGACAGAGCTGGGTGACGCATTTGGATCTATGTATAACCGTTACCTTATTTGTTTGTTTATTTTCAAACACCTGGGTAGCCTATTCAGCTTCGATATACTGGTTTTCAATAGGGCCCAGTTTCACATATACATACAAGGAAATTAAAAAAAAACTTACAGAGAGAAAAGTAGACATGCACGTCGGAAACATATAAGAACAACTGATACATGAAAGACACAGATAAATCAAAATCATAATCCGATCCAAGGTCAACAGTTTAGGAGGTCAGAGGTCACTACTCAGTACTGAGACTATGTTAGGTCTTTCAAAACTGACTTAAATGAATTTAGGCTTGGAACTTGCTTAATGTAGGCTGGTAGTGAATTAAAGTGTTCAGCACCTCTGTAGGCAAATGTACGCTGTCCTGTTGTAGTCTTGAAAAAGGGTTTGTATAGGAGTGATGTCTGTCTGGTTTGGTAATTGTGTAAGTTGTGGCTGTGAGAGAAGGTGGATGATAGGTATGTTGGTGCTAGCCCTTGTAAACCATAATGCACACATGATCCCGCCTTCTCCCTGCGAGGTACTGCCAGCTGAGCTTCTCATGATGAAGGTCGAGGACACTGCTGGACTGTAGGTTGAGTTGCAGAACTACCCTGGCAGCCCGGTTCTGTAGCACTTGGAGTTGTTGTTGTCTCCCCTCTCCACTCCTGTATATCTACTAGTTTTTAAATCTTGATAATAATGAACATATTTAGAGGCAAAATATGAGAAGAAATGGCTAATTCACAAGTTGTTGTTTTTCATTAGTTTTCCGAATCGACCAGGTTAATTTTCTGTTTATCATTACATCAATTTGATACCATATATTCCAGCTTTTCAAACAAATAAATCTTGTCAAACTTCAAGCCAATAGTGTGTCGCGATTTGTGTATCAACGCCTGGCGCATGAAACGGCGATTGTGATTGGATGGCAGGAAGTGGGCGGAAACTGCAGGGGTCAAAGGCCTAAAGGTCAACTGAAACAGCTGATCAGTCTGGTCACCAGGGAAAGGCGCTGCACACGCACATAAAGAAGGTAAAGTTACCGTTTTATAAATCTTGCGTTGAAAATATTGTATGATCTTAGCTGTAAGGTGCAAGATCGCATTTTTTTACTGTATTGTGTTCAGGAACACGATGGTTTGCACAACAATAGCTTGCAATTGCATAACCTCAATGCTAGGGACGTTACGTAAAAGAACCCGAAACTTCGTGTCTGTCTGTGTCTGTATGTGCATCTGTGCGCGTGTGTCTATCTGTGCGTATGTGTGTGAGTGTGTGTGTGTGTGTGTGTGTGTGTGTGTGTGTGTGTGTGTGTGAGTGTGAGTGTGAGTGTGTATGTGTGTATGTGTTAGTGTGTGTGTCTCTCTCTCTCTCTCTTTCTGTGCGTATTGTGTTTGCATATGTGTGTGTTGTGTGTGCGTGTGTGTGTGTTGGGAACTGAAGGGTAATCGAAAAGATTAATAAATAAATAAACAAACTTGGGCAATAATGATGGTTCTTCACATGGTTTTCTTCTCCTTCAATACTACCAGGTACCTATCGCTGTCATGCCAGAGGAGAGAGTGCTAGTGACGGGGGGAGGGGGTTACCTGGGGCTGAGGCTGGCAAACATGCTGCAGAGGGATGGTGCAAACGTCACTCTCTTCGACCTACGAGAACCAATCGAGAAAGCAGCAGCTGACATAAAGTTCATCAAGGTACGTGGCGGGTGACTGTGCCATATTTCTAGGGACAATACAGTCAAACCTGTCTATAGCGGCCACTCAAGGGACTGGAAAAATTTAGCCACTATAGACAGGTGGCCACTATAGAGAAAATGCTGATCAATTGACCACAAGCAATATTAAAATTAGATATTTCTCAACAAGTTACATTGTCTAGATCGTCTCACAATTCAATTCAATTCAACTCACCCTGCCAAAGTCAAATCTACCAAAAATGGTTGATAATGCCAAGTGCGGAATGTTACAAAGACAAAAACTTTAACGTTGAAGGCACGCGTACTCTAACACGCAAACTACTATTTTAAACTCGGTGCACGTCGACATACTGCCGCCGTATGGTCGCTTTAGGCAGTGTTTCTGTATCTACGGGACCGGAAACTGTGTGGCCATGGCCGCGTTGGACTATTTCTTAATGCTTAGCTCAATGGGAGAAATTTAAGGGACCGACAAAAAGTGACCGTAATGGTCAGGTGTCCGGTATGCAAAGGTGGCTACTAATACAGGTTTGACTGTATACGTATTGCTTGAATCATTAAACACCAGTTACAAACAATTTGAAGGGGCTACTGTAAATGCAGAAATGTTCATCGTGATTTTCAGGGTGACTGATTCAACGCAACCCCAAAACCACCCCAAAATCTTTTTTGTCCAAAGTATAACGACTAACTTACATTGTACAGTATGATTGATGTGTTGGACTTTTGGAGGCATATGCTACAGTTCCATTAAATACTTACAAAGCACAAATTGAATGTAAAACCCGACTCTGCACAACATATACATGTCGATCAAGAACTGCTATATGTGCAGTTATATCAGTGACAGTTGATTACAAGCACTGTCACAAGCAACTGTTTTGTCTTTCTATAGCACCCTTGCCCTGTAGGTGTTTTCTGACTGGCTGTCTGTTATTTGATTATAAGGTTCCTGGGATTCCAATCCATATACAGTATGTGACTACTAAGTATTGCACTATTGTGAACACTTCAAATGTCTACTATGACTATGTACCTTAACATTGACTCTGATCATGTGTTTATGATATTGACAGGGAGACATCACCAACTATGAAGATGTTGAAGATGCCTGTCGTGGGATGGACTGTGTGTATCACATCGCTTCACATGGGATGTCAGGCAGAGAACAGGTAGGAGCAGTCAGGTCATGTTAATTCGAAAATACTAGTATGGGACATCCTTTGGCAGTGCTCGAAATACCACCTGCATATGCAGGTTAGTGCAGGTAAAATTGGAGCTGTGCAGGTATTACTGGTGTCTACCTGCACCTAACCTGAATCATATTTTTTGAGATTTCTTTTCCTTTCACAGCACGAAAACGAATATTTAAGCATACTTTCCGAGATACTTAAATGTAGCCTAAAGGTGGGAAAATATTTCCGCAGAGTTTACGGTATCGTAAAGACCACGGAAACCATGGTTTTACATTTCCGTAACCTTTCCGTATTCGTTAAGGCAGATTAAATACATGTAATATCTTTACATAACCTTTAAGCATCCTTATATGTGCCTTATATGAAAAGGGTATTGCTTATGTACAGAAAACATCTACAGGCTTTGAACCGACCATACGTTCACATACAATCAGTTGACCTTCGCCTTTTTTTTATTTTCGTGGTTCTCTAAGGTTGGAAATTACCAATAGGAGATGATATCTTTTCATTGCCCTTCCGTTACAATTGATCTCATTTACATACTCTTATTAGTATAGGTCTATGGAGACCTCCCCCTTTTATGTATAGGTGCAAAAAAGATGTCAGAATGGTAGCGTTTATTTTTAAGAAGAGGCATTGCTTTTACCAAATTAAGAGTATTTTCCGCTCAATATACCACATGCGCCTTTCAATAAAGCAGCGGCTTCAAATGAATAGCTCCTGCTGTGTTTGCGTGTTAAGTTTAACCAAGAAAAGAAAATCTCCTCCTGTGTGAAAGCTACATATAACAGATACAATCTTTCCGATGTCTTTCCGTTACATTTGAGCTGACTTTACATAAAAGGGGGGAGGTTTAAGCAAACCTCCCCCCTTTTATGTATAGGTGGAAAAAAGATGTCGGAAAGGTAGCGTTAATCATTACTTGAAGAAGAGGCATTACTTTTACCAAATTAAGAGTATTTTCCGCTCAATATACCACATGCGTCGTTCACTAAAGCAACGGCTTCAAATGAATAGCTCCTGCTGTGTTTGCGTGTTACGTTCAACCAAGAAAAGTAAATATCCTGTGTGAAAGCTACATATAACAGATACAATCTTTCCGATATCTTTCCGTTACATTTGAGCTGACTTTACATAAAAGGAGGGAGGTTTAAGCAAACCTCCCCCTTTTATGTATAGGTTGAAAAAAGATGTCGGAAAGGTAGCGTTAATCATTACTTGAAGAAGAGGCATTACTTTTACCAAATTAAGAGTATTTTCCGCTCAATATACCACATGCGCCGTTCACTAAAGCAGCGGCTTCAAATGAATAGCTCCTGCTGTGTTTGTGTGTTAAGTTTAACCAAGACAACCAAATCTCCTGTGTGAAAGCTACATATAACAGATACAATCTTTCCGATGTCTTTCCGTTACATTTGAGCTGACTTTACATAAAAGGGGGGAGGTTTAAGCAAACCTCCCCCCTTTTATGTATAGGTGGAAAAAAGGTGTCGGAAAGGTAGCGTTAATCATTATTTGAAGAAGAGACATCGCTTTTACCAAATTAAGAGTATATTCCGCTCAATATAGTACATGCGACGTCCACTAAAGTAGCAGCTTCAAATGAATAGCTCTTGCTGTGTTAGCCTGTTAAGTTTAACAAAGAAAAGCAAATCTCGTCCTGTGTGAAAGCTACATATAAAAGATACAATCTTTCCGATGTCTTTCCGTTACATTTGAGCTGACTTTAAACTGACTGGTGGAAAAAAGATGTCGGAAAGGTAGCGTTAATCATTATTTGAAGAAGAGGCATTATTTTCCGCTCAATATACCACATGCTCCCTCACTAACGCAGCGGCTTCGCCTGAATAGCCCCTGCTGTGTTAACGTGTTGAGTTTAACCAAGATAAGCAACATTTACTCTTGGTTAAAACTTACATATAGCAGATACAATTTTTGGAATGTATAGGTGCACAAAAGATGTCGGAAAGGTAGCGTTAATTATTATTCTTAAAAGAGGCATTGCTTTTACCAAATTACGAGTATTTTCCGCTCAATATACCACATGCGACGTTCACTAATTAAAAGTAGCGACTTCGCCTGAATAACTCATTCTGTGTTAGCGTGTTTGACGAAACCAGGAAAATCTAAATATCCTCATGGGTGAAACATAAATATAACATATAATATCTTTCCAATGTCTTTACGTTACCATTGAGCTCACTTTACACAAAAAGATGCTATGTACAGGTGCAAGAAAGATGTCGGAAAGGTAGCGTTTATTTTTTCCAGTAGTATCGTATGTTACCGATATCGTTCCGTTACCTTTGCCTTTGAGCTTACTTTTCAGAAAACTCTCTGAACTTTCTTTACAGAGGTGGAGATCGATAGTTACAGAAAAAGATGTTGGAGAGGTAGCGTTGAAAGCAAGGAAATTAAATATTTAACCTCCTTGTTGAAAGGAAACAACAGTCGCCGGGAGCACTGCGTACATGCCCCCGAAGATTGGTGGTCATAATTACGGCGTGTTCCCGTTCAGGGTAAGAGGACTAGTACTGGGCGGCCTGTCCAGTATGTCGCTCGCGGGTGGCTGTGCCTTGCAGCTTGGCATCCCGACGACATAGCGTCCTCACTACCCGGTAACGTATCATGGGAATATAGCGGGTTTGCTGTTTATATAATTGTACAAAAAACTTTCTTATCATCTGGAAGAACATTTATTATCTACAAGCAATAATCACGTTCTCCCAGAAAGGCTGGTATTTTCTAGTGTGGTAACAGTTGTGTTTAGCTTAACCTTGGCTAAACAGCGTACAAAGGGGATGGTGTTTTTCAAATTCAAATTTATTCGCCGTCAACTATGAATAATGAACAACGCGGCATTGAATTTCTAATTAGCAGCTCCCAGAAGAGGCCAGTCATGTAATTGGGCGTTATCCAATGACAGACAAAGGTGGGTTTTTTAAACCTAACGAATATGCCATAATTTATAGAAGAAACCAGTTTGCAGGGCGTCTGTTTCGGGACAAGTCAAGAAGGAGCCTTGGGCCCGTTTCAACACACGGATTATCGGCGTGGCTTTGCGGCAAATGGATTCCAACGGAACTACAGGACGGAACGGACATAACCATAGGACACTCACGGCTTGCCGGAAACGGAGTACGTATGTTGGAGAGTCTTCAACGGGGCACAACTCAGGGTGAATTCAAGACTGTGTCCGACCAGCATATGCTGGCGGAGACATGGAGAGCACGGCCTGTTCATCACAAAACAGTACCCGTCTTCGGGAATCTCAGCGGATTTTTCCTAATGTGATGGCCAGATGGAACTATGTTGCTTGAAATGACGTCTTTCCAGGCGTATCGCCCGACACTGGACTCCAAATTGTGGACTTAAATGTAGCGGAGATTCGTGCATGGATATTGTACACCGATTGTTCCCTCGGTCGACCAATCCAAGTCCACAATTGGACTCACAAGATAGTTTAGACGGCGAAGCCATAGATACCGGTGTAGGTATGATTCACACCGAATAAGACACGCATACCCGATGCAAAAGTTCCAATTTAAGCCACACAAAACACATAAAGCCTACCTAAAGATGCGGAAAGGTTTAAACTTACGCCGCCTTTACTAAAAATAAATGACAACTATAGTCCAAGGAAAGATCACGGAAAGCGTTCGGATAAGTACGTTTCTGCACTTCTTCGCGTGCCTTTCAGGGTGTGTAAACGACACATAAACGTGGGGAAATCGTGACGGAAATCGACTGTAAATGTGGTCAAAAGATCACGGAAAGGTCTTAAGAAACGCGTGCTTTCCGCCCGTATAGGTTACGAAAAACTGTCATTAACGACGCCTTTAAGCGTCTAATAGTTGCGGAAAGGCACGTGAAGGAGTGCCGAAACGTACATATAAGTGCATTAAAGGGAATCTTTACGTTCACGGATAGATGTCGTTAAGTTGCGGAAAGGGTGCAGAAAGGTCTTAATAAACGCATACTTTCCTCCCGTATAGGTTACGAAAAACTGTCATTAACGACGCCTTTAAGCGTCTAATAGTTGCGGAAAGGCACGTGAGGAGTGCATATAAGTACATATAAGTGCCAACGTAAAGGTAACATTAAAGGGGATCTTTACGTTCGCGGATAGATGTCGTTAAGTTGCGGAAAGGGTGCAGAAACGTCGCGTTTACGTTGAGTTTAAGCTTGCTTAAATACCAGATTTCGTGCTGTGTTTGCTGCAGCTCAACAGAAAGCTGATTGAAGCTGTCAATGTTGGAGGAACAAAGAATGTCATCAAAGGTGAGGTACAATTCCAAATGAAGAGACTCACATGGATTATTTCTTGGTCAAAGTTAGAAATATGATATTTTTTTTTTCTTTCTATGTATGTGAAGGAAACCTAACATCAACTTTCATCATTCCACCGGGTGCCATAATACCTCTACATGAGAAAATTAAAAACACATGAGTTCAAAGTGATTTAAAGAGTTGTACCATACAGCATTGGTAATTATGAGGTTTATTAGGATTTTACCATGGTCAATATTGACCGAGGGAGGCCATATATATAATCCTGAGGTAAATACATTTCAGATATTCAGATACTTAACGTTTATAGGTGTTCAAGTCAATCTAGAGAAGGTCTCTGTAACAAGTTTTTTTAATGTGACGACAGTGGCAGTATTACGGCACCTGGTGGAATTATGGGAGTTAATGCTAACCATGTGTAAAAAAGTGCTACAATTCCAGCAATTCTGTCCATACACTGTTGTTGTTTTTTTTTTCACTGATAAGGAAAATGTGTTGTCTTATAACCATTTGTTGTTGTTGATGTGTTACTCTTGTTGTTTTCTCCAGCCTGTTGCAGACAGGGCGTACACAGACTGGTTTATACCAGCACCTTTAACGTAGTGTTTGGTGGACAGAAGATAGAGTTTGGGGATGAGTCCCTACCTTACCTACCTCTGCACAAGGTACTAGTACTAGTAATGAATTAACTTTAAACAGACAACATCTGTATCTGTATTAGTTTCAGTTGCATATACTGTATTCAAAATGTAGTCTGAGTACAGCTGCCATTCAGCATAATACTAATGGTAAGGAACACAGTATATCTTATTCATATCACATATCTGCGTAAAATTACCTGTTCTGGTATCTTGGTAGATACCCTTTTGTCACGTTAGGTATTGCACTATTGAAATGATGTCTATGTTTTTAAAGATTTTTATTATTTAAAGATAGTTCTTAAAGGGACATAATGTAAAAAATAAAGTCACTGTTTTCGGTCATTTCTCTACATTATGAGTTGAGTCTACCTTATTACACTGCACAGCAATATTCACAGCGTATGGATACGACTTTATTGTTACGTGAGGACGTCTTGAAATATGTACACTTCCCACCACCGCTTGAGTTGCCCGACATCTTATCCAACTTTCTGACGAACCATGACGCGCTTTAGAACGCGTTCGGTGGTTCGCACGAATCGTTACTGAAGTTTGTTGAATGTCTCCGCGATGCTCTGAATATCTGCGACCGCAACGGTCGATTCGGAAATCTACGGTCGTCTTACTTCCGGGTAGGCTACCCGGAAGTAAGTGAATTTGATCGCGGCTTACTCTGGCGTTGCTAATTAACGCTAGAAATGTGATAAACTGACGCAGATACGTTGGAAATAAGTTACAAATGTCAATCTGACTTGAGATTTTTTAGTTCAGAACATTTGAAATTTTGGCGCCAAATTTCTACATTATGTCCCTTTAAAGCAACTGTGTTTTTTCTAGCACCCAGACTACTACTCCATGACAAAGTCCATAGCAGAGATGGAAATTCTAAAGGCAAATGGCACAGTGGTAGAAGGTAACTGGGGTTTTTGCTCAGCTGGTTTCAATACTGTCTCTAAGTTTTCTAGTCTCCACATTACCGCATGTGAGTTTGTTGTCTTTTGTCGTAAAATTTTCAAAACCTTTGTAACAACTGAAATGAATTAGAACAACTTCTGACATTTCTTTGACATGAAATATTTTCTTCCCTATTACAACATGTTAGAATAGAAACATTGTAAATGTCACTGTTTTTTGGTGGTATGAATTTATATCCAATCAATCCATCAAATACCATTAAAAGTATTTGGAAAAGTTTGGAAATATTATTTTTAGGCATTGAAGTATTTTTTTCTTCCAGGTGGAGGCACATTACACACCTGTGCCCTACGACCTGCAGGTATCTACGGACCAGGTGAACAGAGACACCTGCCCAGAATTGTGGTAGGTTATCATTGTATAAGGCTTGGGCGCCTACTAGCGGTTATGAGAAAAACTGCAGGAGCCGAAAACATTATCTTTCATACACTGGCAGGTCGGCAGGGTTACAGCGTTTATTTAGATGAAAATAAAAACGAAAAATGAAAGGTGTGTATGAGAATTATGATTTTATGATTAAGTTGTATTGATTAATTGTGAATTTTCGTGAAAATAAATGGAAAAAAAAAAATAATCGAGCCAGACAGGATTCGAACCTGCAATCTTCTGATCCGAAGTCAGACGCGTTATCCATTACGCTACTGGCCCGGTTGGATGTGAGAGGTGAAATTTTTAACAATATGAATAGTAAAAGTTGCATAATTAATTATTTCTTAGTCGATTTTATTACATTTTCAGCTACAATATGAATTATAATAGAATCTATACTGAAAAAGTGATGTTCTGTACCTATTCAGGGGCTACGTACGTACCGCAATGTATGTTACGAAAATGGCGCTATGGTCGGTCAGCTAGGAGAAGCTTTCGTCCGCATTCTTTGCCTATTTTACAGCTCTTTTACCTAGTAAATGCCTAGAAAATTATCAGTTGAGACAATAAACGCAAAATGTACTGTTCTATGGCCACTGGAGGAAAGGTATTCGCAATTTTTGCTCTGTGAGGCACTGCAGCTTGTCAGTGACAGAGAGGGCCGTGCAGTAGCGCCACCTTGCGATAAGTTTTGGATTTGCAGATGCCTCGAGTGCATCCATTTGAGTTGTTTTTTGACGCAGGCAGCAGGTGGTGGGAAAATGTACTTTTGCAACGTTCAAATGGAATTGTCTCAGCAGTGATGATGATGATGATGAAAATAATTTTCAAAATATTATATGTATTTTTAGAATTACCCATTGAAAATAACTTGAAATGTTTTCTAGCAGGTCTGTGTTTTTTGTTGTTTTTGTGGGTCTGGAACTGGAATTTCTCAACATACAATACAAAAATGCAGCAATAATGAAATGGAGCTTGTAATTTTTGGTGACACATCTGGGGCAAGCCTCTTTATATTCAACGTACACAAGACACAATTGAAATTAAAGACCATAATTTTGGGATTGCCCATCCTTTCATCTTTAAGTCATTGTGAATAATTTTGTTTTCTTATCTTCTTCTTAGTCCTACATCGAGCAGGGACTGTTTGCAGTTGTTTATGGAGAGCCAGACTCGCTTGTAGAGTTTGTGCATGTGGACAACCTGGCCACGGCACACGTACTGGCAGGACGCGCTCTACAAGACGACAAACAGCACGTAGCAGTAAGTCCTTGAAATCAACGTTTTTCTTTTTACTCAAAACTGCCCAAGAAGACCAATTTCATGGGGCTGATAAGATCTGGTTGTTGTGGACATTGGACGATGTGTTTGTGTTAATGGGAAAAGATACCAAAAATCATGTTGGCCAGTTGGTCCTTTTTGGGGAGGTGGTCACTTGTATATATTTGACTGTATTGTTGTTGCTATTTAATTCCGAGCGAGCTCGCCGGAGTGAGTGAGTGAGTATTGTTACGAACTGCATTTTATGTAACGTTACTTGCATTTTATGTCCTAGATGTGATATCACCAGTTTTTGTTGTTTTTTCTTTTATGATAATCTCCCACGCAAAAATTAAACTTTCTGTTGAATCCTAATAGAGTGTAAGACTGGCCACTCAAAAAACTATGGACTACAGTGTCTTCAATGGGAATTTTAATTTCTTCTTATTTTTGTTTCTTTCCAGGCAGGACAAGCATATTTCATCTCTGATGGAAAACCTGTCAACAACTTTGAGTTCTTCAGACCGCTGGTAAGTAATCATGAACATTGTAATATCATATTCAGCGAACTGTGTGGCCATTGCTTTCTTTAATAAATGGAATATTTATCTCTCTATACATACATGTATAATAAAACTATTTATCTGATTCATATCACTTTACCTTATAAATTTACTACTAGACAGTTCCTTGAATGACATGAAGCTTATCACCTAGCTAAGGCAGTGTTCAGGCTTGATACCTATATTCCCTTTCCGATAGGTTGAGGGCCTTGGTTATACCTACCCCACAGTCAGGGTGCCGGTGTCACTTGTCTACTTCTTTGGTGAGTCTTTATTCAGATGTTTTGCAAAACAAATAGGAAATAGAAGATCTCTTGCCTCTGTAAAACAGTTCTAGTTTTTGTGAATTTCTTCTTTTATTCGTCATAATTGTATATTTCTCTCCAGTTATATGTCTAGTTCATTTTCTCCACTGGCTCTAGTAAGACAACAGATATACATGGGAGGAATTGAAGACAAGAAATAGGATAACCTATCCCCAGGGACTTTTCTAGAACCTTTGACCTAACTTCCTGTCAGTGGTCCAAATGTATCTTGCATGTGGAAACAATCCTCATTTTGACATCAAATTCGATGAGGCCTCCACTTTTTGTCAGTATTCACCCCATCATTTCTTGTTACAGAGTCTATATGTTGCCTACATAATGCATCTGTAACAATTAAGTATGTTGTGATGATGTGTTTTCTTCTGCAGCATTCCTAACCGAGATGGTCCACTATGTCGTGGGGAGGTTTTACAACTTCCAACCACTTCTTACCAGGACTGAGGTAAGATGGACGACAACAAAGTTTTGATCAGTATCAGAAGTAGCTGAAGATGGTGTTCATTTTAATGTGTTGTTGCTTATCAATTTCTTTGTGGCCAATCATAAATACAGTAGAAGTCGCTTAATTGCGCGGCCTATTTGCCAGTAAATTTCGTGCAATTATCCGGCTGGTGCAATGATACGAACTTATCAAGCTAGTCTGCATCAGTTTGGGATTCCGTGCAGAAGTGTGCATTAATCTGTCGTGCAATTAACTGGCAACTACTGTATCGTAAGAAAGATACAGTAATATTATTGCTTAGTATTTGTATTGTAAAATGCAGGATTCAAGTAAAAGTTGGAAGAAATAAGTCATGGGATAACTAGTAGTTTACATATTAACGTTATGTTTTTATAAAGTGGCATCTGCAAGCAAACGCAAGATAGCACCCAACGGTATATCATGTTCTCCCCCAGGTGTACAAAACAGGGGTGACCCACTACTTCAACTTAGGGAAGGCCAAGAGGGAGCTGGGGTACGAACCCGTGACCTACGACCTGTCAGAGGTCGTACAGTGGTTCAAGATCAGAGGTCACGGCAGGGCCAAGGGTCAAAGTGCAAAGTCCAAGTGGACGCGACTTCTCGTGGATGCAGCATTAGTTGTAATGGCCATGTTGGTGGTGATGTCGTTTTTGCCGAGTGCACTTTGATCTTTTGCAAAGTTACTGTAGAGATGAATAACGCCCAAATAATTGCCATTAATAAAAAGGAGATTTGTAATTCCAACCGTGCATGTGTAGCAAAATATGTTGTAGGTCATATGTCAAAGTAGAATGCCCCTAAGACATAGACAAAACATGTTTACAAGTTGTGAACTGTTAACAAGTTAGGGGCAGTCACATATTACCCAGAATACATTTTGCTCCACATGTGCAGTTTGAATCATGAATCTCCTTTTGCAATCCTTGTATGCTATCAATATATTAGGTTTGATTGATTTAACCGTAATTTTTGGGGGTCTTGCGGTGCACACATTGTATTTGACTTCTAAGTTCTATGACAACAATGAATCCACTAGAATTGGTTTTTGCTCAATAATTTAGTTTTTTGTCCACTGAAATTAACTATTCAATAGTTTTGTTAACTTTTTGCCATCAGCTTTCTTTCACATTTGTTGTACCTCCATTAAAGACTATACTGATTACTGATATAAATCTATAAAAAAATGCAATATATTAAGGACTAAAAACATCCCTAAAATACTGTCGTAATGCCACAAAGGCACAAATTTGTAAACATTGAAAACCCTTTGATGACTCAGGGACTCCAAATCTGAATATACACCATTTATTGAGACAATAATGATAATAATAATGTGCATGTACAGCCGTAATATATGGTAATATCATAGAATTGTGTACAATGATCATATACCCTACCGTCAAGAGGACGAAACTCACATTAAAGAAGAAATTTGTCGGAATCAACTATTGTCTACCTACTCGCCACTTGTATAGCTGAGAACTGGAGTATATTTTTGGCGAAGCCTCAAGGGCGTAGCCTTTTTATCTGATGTTCTGAACAAATATCTATGGTACCGTGATTATGTAGAGGTGTGGCAATACAATACTGTAAATGCATGAATATATGCACAATTTGCATTCTACATTTACTTAACTTCCAGCCACTATATAGTGCTTTTTTTTTCTTAATGATCCTTTCTCTGACACCTTCTCTGCTGTATTCTTGAACCGAAATTACTCGTAAATCAAAATTATGAAACTCTAGGCACGTCATATCTACGACTCTTGTTTCTCGCATACTGGTACAAATAGTTGTTTATCAACGATCTAAAGAAATAGGTGATTTTCTTCATACGTGTGTTGCGTGTTTACTTCATAAATCATATCCATACCGTCTTTGTAAAAAGACAGTACTGAACGTAGCACAGATAAAGAAGCTAGGGACGAAAAGAGGACGCAAACAGATGCTTGGACCATTGAGAGGCCAGCAACGTTGCGCTCCAACCACAGCGTACAAAGGACACTTGGGGACGTGGAATGTTGACGTACGAAACTCAGACACGTGACGCGGCGGCGAACGGGCAGTTGCCGCCTAATCTACCAGATGTTTGGATTTACGAGCACACAGGTGCTCATTTATTGTTCTACCATTCTTCCCAAATGATAGAACATGACCACTTTTCATCAGAAACTAAAAAAGTAGTCAAATTTGCCCAGTTACAAGTTTAACAGATGATTTGTAATGTCTGCACATCCGGGGGTCGGGACGTTGCGTTCTAAGCGGGAAAAGACGTTTCTCCATAAATATGCATACTGCTGTACGCAACACACGCATTCTGCAGTACATATGCAAATTTTCGCAACAGAAAGTTGCCATTGGTACTAAATCCACAGGTTTATGGCAAAAGACAGGCGGTATAAATGTTCTATATGAAAAACATCATCCTTAAGCCATAAAACGTTTTTTACAGCACCACTTTTAGGATGACCTTAAATGCACCTATTCTAAAACATCCGGTAGATTGGCGCTCTAACTTCCTCTCCAAGCAGAGGTTAATTTGCACAGATATAGTAGTAGTCAAAAATTACACGGGCGCTCTTCCTATTTTTCTGACTACAACTATATCTGCGCGATTCAACCTCTGCTTGGAGAGTAACTGGTCTCAGCGAGCTTGACCTCAATGTCGGATCAACGTATACCTATTTTTGATCAAAGCTGGATCAAAACTGTTTGGATCACAATTGATGGATCAACGATAGATCAGCGAGCCTTAAGGTCTAAGATGGGATCACATTTCCGATCAACGTACGCACATAAAAGCATTGATGACGATTTACAAACAAATTCACTACCACACTCTCGTGAATTGAACTTGCACATGTACTCTGATTTACCTTTGGTAATACCCATATATAATAATAGACATAATTAAAAACCTTTCATAGATAATATCGAAATAAATTGTGGAAGCCATTTACACTACGTACAAGATACATTATACAATATTATAACAAAACCTTGCACCATAATAACAACTTACTGTCATACAACACAATACTAAGAACAATACACAAAAGAGTAATATAATAATAATTCCTTTTTGTCGTACATATGGTAGCTCTTCTTCGTCCACTCCCTTATTCTGAAATGGTGTGATCCAAAAGAAGGTTGCTTTTCCCAAGGAGCTTTTCTTTTCCAAACTGTATCTTTCATTTGGCTGAATCGGTCAACCATCCCTGTGTGTAAATGGAATGGTCCAAACGCTGCCATTGTTTACTTGGAATTCAGGGTCAAACCACTTCACAATAGTGGAGTCAAATTCTAACACTGGAGGCGGGGAAAACTTTACCGAGGGGAAGCACAAAGTATAACGACACTGGAACAAAACTACACGATGGTAAAATGCTTATCGTTTTCTGGTGTTTCTATGATTTTTAGTTGTAGTATGTCTGAAACGTCGGCGATGCCTGTCCGTAAACTTCGAAAAATACATTACTATCTGATAACAGTCTACATCTGCTGCCCTTGCCATTTTACTCCCTACATACATGTACCACCAGCCAACTCAAATAATCGCCACCTTGCAACTCTTGAAAGAACTGCAGGGCCCAGTCTACTATACAGGTTTTGTACATTCTCCCCGACTGTCTTTTTCTACCACCCCCTTATACAAGGCCAGGCATCATTAGCATATCCGATATCCGTACGTAATACCTTTGCACATCCGCTAAACAATTTACGACAACCGCTACCGATTCACAAAAAAATGCTACAAAGAACGTCAGACTTTTGAATAACGCAGTTGTCACTGACCATTTGATTTTCCCCTTCTGTTTTTCGATGACGAAAACAGTTTTAAATGTAACTAGATGGAAATACATGTAGAAAACTTTGTGAAGTACAAATGACGAGCGATGGTTTGGGTTGGGAATATTTTGCACATAAACTTCTGATATATATTACATATAATATGTGGACAATTCTTGATCTAGATCCGGAAAAAGTGTGGACTGTGACTTGGCTGATATATCTCCGAGCCGATACGTTTTCATTTCGGGATGCCGAACGTGGTTTGGCACGCGGACGTCTTGGAACTTCAGACCGATAGCGAGACGAAGCTGTTGTACTGGGAGATGTTACGCTTGAGGATGTCCGAGCACGGTCCGAGGACGCGTTCGAAACGGGCGCGGTCCAGCTTCACGCACTTCATGGGTCCGCGGGAAACGACGGTGGCCGCCCGAGGCCTGTCCAAGAGTAGAGCGATCTCGCCTGGTGGGAAGAAAAGAGAAGTTGATCTATAATAAATGTCATAGGAGAGAACAGTACCTTTAAAGTTGAAAATGGCCCGAAAGTTGAAAATGTTATCGAGAACACAAAACCTTCAAGTAAAACCACAGCATATTTGCATCATAATTTGGTATTTCTGATGTTTGTGTATTGTGCATTAACACCTTGCACAAGGCATGATAAGTTTCTGACACCACCTAAAAATAAACGCTACTAGTGTAAACAACAACATTCTGTACACTGGAAGGCTTTCTGGAGCAGACTAAATATTTAGGACAACTCAAAGCAATTCTAAATGGTTGATCTAACTAATGTAAAGAAATGGTAGGAAAATCTATGTTATCCCAATATTGCATGATGGGCCTTTAACGGAACACAAATGGCGGAACAAACTTACCGAAGTAGTCGGAGGGTCCCAGCCTACCCACTTCCACGTACTCCTCGTTTTCTGATCGGCGCTGTAGAACAGCCGCGGTGCCCTGCCGGAAAAATCACGACACAACCGTTACGTTACAATTCTGAAACCTTACATCCATACACAAATAAAGCACTTACAAACAAGCTGATCCTTATCATGTTGAAATGACCCAAAGCTTAAGACACACATCCAGACCAGACGTGTGACGTCAGTAAAGGGTCAAAGGTGCTTGGCAGTTGGTAACGGCCCCCGTCTCGGTTGACACAACCATTAGATGGTACATAATGACCAATGTTTGGTGTTGACACAAAATAATATGATCCCTTAGCTTGAATAGGCTTTGGCCTAGGAAAAAAAAATGTTGTTTTTCCTGTTTCAGTCCTGAAAAACTAGAGTTGGTAGGTAGGGATATCTTTTCTTCTTTTCTTGTTATTGTGTTTAGGCTGGCCAAAACTCTAGTGTGATATATTACAATACATGTACAATTGAACAAAGTAAACTGAAATGTGAGCGGACAGTAAGTGTCTTTCAATGTCTAACTTGAATGTTGTGCATGATAGATACATTAATCCTTCATTAGATAGGACAGGCAGTGTTTTTACTTCAATATGAAGCAGGCTGAATACAAATTCTAACTGGAAGCTATGTGACTCCATTGCCTACCCACAAAAAGGCTAGGGTCGGCAGGTTTTTCTAGGGTAGAAAACATAACATTTTTTCCTAGGCCTTTACGTCAGAAGACCAGGTTCCCGTACGCCATACCTCTGTTATAATGAAGAAGTCCTCTCCGGGTTCGCCCTGCCTTACGATCTCGCTACTGTCATCGAACTGACACGGCTCCAGCGCATCCGCGATCGTCAGGCGCTCCCACTCATCAAGGGATTCTACACATGGAAAGCACAGTCTTACTACATTGCCACTTATGTTAGGCTTGTGAAACAGCACCACCTTGCAACTCTTGAAAGAACTGCAGAACAGATATGACTGACACTTACCTAGGATGGAAACCTTGCTGAGGAATTCTTCATACATCTTTCTCTTCCGCATCGTGCTTCCCTGTAAATAACAAAATCAGAAAATTACAAAAAATACTCATCCTCACCACCATACAATTAGAAAGCCATACTAACTTCAATCTGTAATATCATAATATCAGCCACCAAATTCAGAACGGCAAATTGTCCATACAGTTACTGTCTAAATAGAATTTGCTTACCATGAGTATACGTCTGTATGTGTCTCTGTCGATGGCCCACAATTTCAAGTCTGTCTTTGCCTGTAAAAAACAACAAGAAAACAGATTTGAAACTTTGAATAAAAAAACAATTTGTGTTAGATATTCCGAAGGATCCGATCCAAAGCCCCGCCAAGCTCTTATAAAATGTAGAAATACATATACAACTCAAAGCATAAAATGTAGTTAAAAGGCACGCAGGATTCCTCTCATTGGTCAAATTGCTTATTGCCATGCTATCAATGGTTGAACTGCAGCTACTTGTGATGACAGTTGAAGCATTGGTCTATTGACTAAGGTTTCCAGCAATCTGTCAATCAAAAGAGTACTGATAATACCTAAACTAATGAGATTTTCTGAAGGGTTTACCTTACAGACATGCAGGATTTCTCTCATTGGTCAAATTGCTAATTCCATGCTTTCATTGGTTGAACTGCTAATTGTGATGGACAGTCAGCATTGACTAGGATTCCAGCAATCTGTCAATCAAAAGAGTACTGATAATAACAAAACCAATGAGATTACCTTGACTGTTGCAGCTCTGGGTGTGCCATAGATGAGAGCGAGCTCTCCGAAACTCCCGCCGTCTCCGATAGACGTCACCTTCTCATTGTCAACATATATCTGAGTGTATGAAACAACAACTTAGAACATGCAGTAGAAAATTCTGTTGTACCAGATACATTTTGACATGATGTAATACACAGCAAACCAGGTGCATTGTTGACCAACTTTTCCCCCTGTCAAAATTGAGGTATTGTTCCCTGTCATCATTTATAGATATCAAAATGTCTGCACAGTGCTTGGATCTAATCTCCAAGCAGATCTTACAATGGCATAAAATAGTACCAAACTGGCCAAGGAGTGTAGTCAGCCAAGAGGTGCACATTTGCCATGTAGCCAAACACACTCCTAACCCGGCTTCACTCCTCTACCAGCTTTTGCTACCATAGGATCTGCTTGGAGATTACTTGGATCCTGTTTTGCACTGATAGCAAATGAATTTTCTTTCTTTGTTCCCAGTACTAGGGGTGGGTACTGGTACAGAAAAATCAGGTACAGGTATGGTTTAAGTCTAGATAGGGGATCAGGTATAGGTTCGTAATAGTCTGAAGAAAGTTGTAATATGCAATGCTCAAAAACAATGGTCCATTTCACTACAAATGAATGTTTGCTTGAGTATCTGACTCCCACTGGCGCTTTATAATTGGTGTCACTTGGCATGTTACACTCTGCTTTATGCATTCAGATTCACATAAAATGAAAAGCTAATGTGAACTTCAATACTAGCCCACAGTAACACTTACATCTACTTCACCCTGGTCAATGATGTAGAAATTGTCTCCCTCGTCACCTGTGAATGGGGTAAACAACATCATGTAAACAACAAAATAAACAACATTCCAGCTTTACTCAAGGTGTAAACTATCCCTGTCCAATCACATAAACTCTCTCAAAAAGCACACATTTCCTACTCACACACTTTTGGTAGGAGCCCCACCAATAGACACAGATTTAACAAGGTTATGCCAACCACCAATGACAGCAGACGTGACAAAACATGGCATGTTGTTACAGCTGTATAAAACATGATGTGTGACTGGTGGGAATTCAAGTTTGATACCAGTACAGTGACGGACCAACGATTGTGAAATGAGAAAACATATTTGTGCTTTGGTGGTCTCAAGCGAAGTGACAACGCTAAACTCTGACATAGAGTTATTTTGGAGTGAAGGACACAAAAAGTGGCAAAATACCACCCTTTACATGGGAAGGGATCCTGAGATGTTTCTAAAATAAAGTAAAAAAAAGGAGAAATACTACGGCCAACAATTCGAAAACATACATGCAAAATTATACAACCAGTGGAAAACAAAAGCTCTGTAATAAACAAAAAAAGCAAAGTTTACATCTTTTACCAGCACAAACTTAATGATCCATGGACAGTTTTAGACGACTTAGAACAGAAAAGAGAAAAATAACTACAAACGAGAGGTAGTTTTTGTTCGAAACTGTCTCCTACATTTTAAGGTTCCTTCAAACAGAACCTTAGCGTCCAGTTCTGTTACAGATGTACAGGTCTGTATAAGCACTACCTCTGGCAAGCTGTTAGTTGCAGTAGTGTTGCAGTCTATCAGTTAACAGCTGTTTTGACTTGTACTGTAATAGACATTTTCTAAGTTGTTGATATCTTCACTGACCTTGTTGTATGACCCTCTCTCCAGCAATATGGGTAACAGGAAACATTGCGTCAAAGATGTCACTGAAAAAAATCAAGCACAAAAAAAAATGTATTAACCAAGAACATTGGACTATTATCAAATTTGGTGACATACAAAATAATATTCCATCATTATGTCAATAGACAAGCTCCAGTTTTAATTAGTGTTTGTTTCTTCGTGGTTTAAAATCAGAACTCAAGAAGCTATGGATGCCATGGATTTTCAGTGGGTAAGGTCTTAATCAATGTGGCTAGATTTTGAGCCTCCTAGTGGCTTTCACTGGTATTGCAGCAGAAAATATTCTTAGATCTACAAGTGAAAGACCTACAATGTTTCAATTGTCTTCATCAAGATTCTTCATTGAAACTCAATATTGTTTTCACTTGTTGGTATTTTGTCACACAGAGTGAACAAAGGGATTTTGTGCGACTTCGCGGGAAAGTGACTTACCTGCGCTCGTTATCGTCCAGATGGCTGAACAGCACGTTTTTGGCGATGGCCTTCGAAAGCGCGGCCATGGTCTTGTAGTCCTTGGGAACAACCTAACAAAGACAGAAAACCTTGGTTATAGTATACCATCTTCTAACATTGCAATCCAACACGCAGACACAATTTCTTTGTAGGGAACACAATTTCAAAACACAAAAAAATGTATATTATAATATTACCCCCGGGAAGGGTTTGAAACAATTCTGTTGTACAGAAGTGATACTTTGAAAATGCATATTTTGGGGTGTCATAAATTTTGGCACCACAAAAACCTTAAAATTAAACCAGCCGCGAAGATTTCAAGATCAACAGTACCTTGTTTTCATCATAGAATGAATCACGCTCTTATTGTTGAAGCACTGTTTCTTTCATAATAGATAACCTGTCATACTTCTGTGTTGTTTTGACACTGACGAATGTTTGAGTTTGTTAGGCGACATCAATAATTTGTGCTTGATAAACTCTAAATGATGTCTAGAAGGTCATTTGGGAAAGGGCATGTAGTACTACAGGTAAGGCACAATCAACCAAGCATGTTGTTTTGTTGTTTTGTGAACCAAAAATTTGGCTGTATTTCTGTTAACTTTCTGGAAATTCCCAGTGAAAATAGATGAATTTACAACATGTAGTACGTAGTGAAGCTTTTATAAATTGTCACTATAGAACACCAAACATATTAATATCAAATTAGCTGAAGAAAAATACCTTTTTCACGTAGGACGCTAGATCTTCCTCCTTCACGACTTCCGCGCTGACCGCGCCCCGCCTGCGCCGCCCCGTCATGGCGGGGTTCGGTGGCGTGGGAGAGATTTCGTCATCGCGTTCGTCGGGCGACGGCGATCCCGACTTTGGCTTGGACTTGTTGGCCGAATCCTGCACGGAAGGCATAACGAATCAACCAATCAGTGATGCTGTTTCATTACTGTTAGCCTTGTGAAATGGTATAAAATTTTGTAACAAGATATGTGATTGGTCAAAGCATTATGGTCACATTGCTGTCCATACACAAACACACAAACACTACCTAATAGTAATACATAGAGATAACTTTATTGCACAACAATTGTACGAGGTACAAAGTATGGCATCTACTAATCTACATAACTACAGTTCTATAGCTTAACTAACTAATACAGGAGTTGTAGTATGGGATAAGCTTCTTACAATCATTGGAAGCTTTTAGTAGTTTACAATCAGTTGAGGAGTTTCTAATATCCAAACCTTTTTTGATATATTTTCCTATATCTGCCATGCAGGGATTGTCACATGTCATGATGTATTTGAATTTGCACTTCGGGTCCATTGAGATAAATCCTTGTGTATAAAATGACAACCTTCTGTATAGAGAATTGCGTATTTCAGAATATTTGGGACATACAATCATAAAGTGATATTCGTCTTCAATTAACTCTGGACAGAATGGACAAACCCTCTGGTCGATAGGGATTTTTTTGAATCTCCCGGTTTCTATATTTAATTTGTGACAGCTAATACATTACCTTCTTCTTGAAGTTCATCATCAAAACTGTGCTTTACCTTCCTGAGAATTTGTTCCATGGTTATTAATATTATTTGTAAGCAACAGTTTTGCGTCATGTTGTGATGCAGGCAAACCTGGTCTCAACATCCAAGTTCAAAGAGACTGTCAGAAAAACAGGTGGATGAGAGGGAGCAGAACAATACTAATAGAGCATTGAAACCGGAATTAGCAAGAATCAAGCAGAACCAGCCGGAATGAAGAATTTTCAAAATTCGTACCACATTCAGGTGGGAATTGCAAATGGACCTTGTATGCCCTTCGCGCGAGAAGGAGTGAGCTGAAATACCGTCAGAATAACTAATTCTTTGTCTGTTCCTGGGTATTCGTAACTTGCATTCTAGATATTCTCCATGCATTCCAGATATTCTTTTGGCCAAATTCTGACAGGATTCAAAGTGGCTCGCCGTTTCAGTTTTCTGTTGAATGAGATAAGAATGTTTCAAATAATGTTGGAATGCCGTAGAATGTACATGTGCTTGTACTGAAAGTCCCCTTGTCTTACTCTAAGCGCTAGATGCATGTACTATATATTAAGTTGTACAGTATTATAGTAAGATGGAGGCACATGTTACGGCGAAGACGCACAAATACTAACAAAGCACATGGAGCGAACACAGTTGCCATCTTTGTACATTTGAATGAACATTTACTAACAAGTGCTATGTATCTAGACTAGAGCCAGTAGAGGGTAAATGATTTTGCCTCCATAGCAGCCTCTCTGAAAACTTAGGCACCATCTAGACACCGTTTTTCCCGATCTCGCCGACAGCTTGTTTTCAGCGTCTAGATGGAACTGCAATATCGCCATAAACATATCGGGAAAATATCTCCCGAAAGGTCCAGACCATTCGTACGATAGCTTAGCAGGGGTCCCCGATAGCTTAGCAGGAGCGCATGTAGATGTGTCCCAACTTCGGGAAGGCTCATTAGCATACAACGCGGGCTCATTAGGCTATATAGCTGTTTATGACTGCAAGCGCCACGGGTGTCCTGCGGCCAACGTTCCAGATCCCTCCCGACACATCCACAGATATCAGTAAAAACTGTGTATAGATTGGGCCTTACTCTAACAACCACAAGGCATTGTAACAATCTTGAACAATGTTTAAAAATAACGTGTCTGGCGATTAAAAAGTCAAAAATAAAAGAAGACACAATAAAACGCTCATGCCTTTGTGCGCTTTAAAATTTTTCCCGGAATAACTGCATATTTTTAGTTCAAGTGAAAACTTATAGTATGTGGGTGTACAAAATGCCACCCAACGTATAAGTTATACGTTGGGTAGCATTTTGTAACACCCACATGCACTTCACTTTCATAATGCTATTAATAGTAGTGTTATTAATACCAACATGTGCCACTATAACAGCTGTGCCCAAAATCATATCAATATCAATAGCTATGAAATTTCAGGCTTTGTTATTAAATTTCTTCATTTTCAGATTTGCCTCTTTGTCCTTGTGTTTTGGAAGGAAAACATTATTTTTGCTGGCCTACTGACTGCATTCTTTTTCTCTCTTCTAACTTAAGCCAATCAAAAGTCAGAACGGCTGATGACGTCAACAAACATGCGTTATATACTTTTAAACATTGACATTGGCATCTGTAGCTCAGCCAGCAGTGTAACCGTCTATGATGCTAGAAGACGAAGGCTCGTGTACTACAACGGAAGTTTTTTTACCTATCCTCCTTTTTTTTCCTCTTTCGACAAATATCTCATATGGAAATAATATCAGAAATGGATACTGATGGAGTATAATGCTAAAGTAAATTCCAAAGTAAAAAAAGATGTGAAACTGAAAGAACAAAAATGAACTATCTATTGATCAGTATACTATACACAGTTAACCATTTACATTTCAATGAAGGGCTTTTTCTTCACACATTCACAATAGTTTTGGGGTTCCCAAAGGATATCATCCATATGATCCAATCAAAATGGCCTTATGCTTAAACAATATCTTATATCACATAATCAATGGCTAACAACATTTGTTGGATGCTAGTTTTTGTTTTATATTTGTTACTAATACAAATAAAATTACTTGAAATTGAATTTTCCCGTTGACACAGGCATATAGAAACCTGTCAACATAGACCAGCTTTCATCAGTTCTTGTTGGGTAGTTTTGGTAGTTATGATAAATAAGAACTTCGAAACATACCACTTCGTGCAGTTGCGGCATTGCTTTCCACTCCCATAAAACGATTTAACGACAGCAAACCACGCTAACGCCTTTCTAGTAAATTCTCCCGCGAAAGCGTGGGTCTCAACCACCCTGACTTATCCAGGTATTTACAAATACCGTCCAATCACTTTACACCTTGCGTACGCAATACATTGCGCAAGTCAAGAGATATTGAATAACATGTACCTGTACTAGGCCAGGTTGATTTAATTATATGGATCACATCATCTGGAAACCAAACAACTGATGCGACTATGTGAATAAAAGAAGTTTGACCAATAAAAAGTTACCTTTATTATGAAATCTAAGTGGCCAGGAAGGTTGAAAAAATGACTGAACACACAGAATACGGTATATCAAACAATGGATTCTTCATTTTTGTTCTTTCACATCTTTAACCTTTGAATATTCTATGACACTAGTACAAGTTTTCCGATATTTGTTTTTGCAATCCACATATATTTCCTTATTTTGAAGCTGCTTTGTACGATTTAGAGAAATTTGGCTTAGTTTAACCTTTTTTTTAATTTTTGAAAACAGCTAAATGTCACCCATATAATCAAATAAATAAGGCCTAAGTAAAAGGTTTCCGTATGCAAAAATAATTAGATGTCCTTTGTAATTAGGGACTACATTATGAATGCTTCAGAACAATGGCCCTAATAAATTTGTCCTGTATTGTATTGATGATCACAACTTGTTGACATAAATGTTTTATGGAAATATTACTTGTGTTAATGTTACACACAAATGAAAAAAAATTGATTTTGTGGATGTTACCTTTTGAAAAATACATAAAGAAGACCTACTCTCATGTCCCTAATAAACATACCTTCCGGAATAAACATACCCCCCGGACAAATCCTCAATATCTAATAAACATACCCCCCGGAATAAACATACCCCCCGGAAAATTACCAAATTGACAAGTATTAAACTGTGTCCATGCTACTTCTGTCCAAAGAAAAGAAGATGATAAGCAGGTAGGTTCTTTTTATTTATCTATGTTAAAGAACCACATCAGTTGTATAAATAATGAGCTGAAGAACTATAACAGATATCTTGTTCGAATTATGATATTTTCTCCATTTTGTAATAAAAGGTAAAGTGAAACCTGCCTTATGAGTCACCTGAGTATAGGGGCCACTTGGCCATTTCGGTCAGTTTTCGTCGGTCCCTTTGATTTTTTCCATTGACCTAAGCATTAAGAAATAGTCTATAGCGGTCACCTGTCGAATGCGGTCGCGGCCAGACGATTTTCGGTCCGGCCGCTATGCCAACACTGCCGATAGCGGTCACCGGCGCGACTGGCGGGGTTCACAATTTCTGCATTACATCAGCAAAATGTAGCGGCTCAAATTGGATGATTTACGAAGGAAACGTTGAATAAAGAAACATTATACAAAATTATGTGATTTTAGGCGAAGTTTTTCCACCAAAGTGGTGTTGAATTCACGCGGCGTTTTTTCTCGTCTCAGACTCTTTGCACTCTACCCTTCTCTACATGTGCAAACTGGAAGACTATATGGACAGATTTTACAAATAGACCGTCCGTTCATGTATCTGATGTTTTAGGTTCTTGAAATGCATGTACGCTGTCCCAATTTTCGTATTCCGCGGGCCAAAAATGGAAATCACCATCTTCGCATATTTTCCAAGATGGCGTCAGCAGCAAATAAACAAGGTCATTAGGGGTCAGTGGGCGACTCCATTTTTTCCAAGGTAAAATGTCACAACAAGAATTCTTATGTGTAGTAAGAAATACAGTGATTACGGTATAAAAACGATTAAAATCTATTACATGAAAGTTATTTATGTGAAAACTAGACTAAGGCTGATTTTTGCCAGAGAAATAAGCCTAGGTAGAAAAAGTTTATTTCGACGTGACCATCTCGGCATAATGGCACATGCAACTACAGAGGAAAGTGTTTGTGGCGGTTTGAAGCTTAGAAATGATTATGAACTTGCTGTTTTTACCGACGAATTCCTGCCGTTTTGGAGGATATGCGGCGTCAAAACTCATATCACAAGGGAAACGAAGTTATAGTTGTTATTTTTACGTCCGGCATTTATTATGTGAACGATCAATCACTCTTCCGCCTCGCTGACGAAAGAGCATGGAACCACAAGACCGGAAATTCCTCGTGCAAGGTGCTGGTTTACGATGTAAACAGAGACTGTAAACTACTACTAAATTAAAACTAAAAGTTATTTATGTAAAAATTGTACTTCAAAACGTCAGTGTGGTGTTTTATTTTCCCCCAAGAACAACATAATACTTCGTAGCGTCATAGCGAGATCGACCGAAATCACCGAAAGAGTACCGCGTACGCGTACACGCTCATGGAAATCCGCGCCGTTTCGCCCGAAAAATAGGGAATTTTGAGCAAAAATACCGCGGAAATATGGGCAGAAAACCCCCAAAATTCAATTCTTTGAGGGTCCTGGCTAAGCAAAGCCCCAATTTTCGGGAAAAAAAATAAACGTACCGTCCAAAATAAGAACGTACCGGGTGGATTGTGAGGCTGAAAAAAATAAACGTCCCGGTACGTTTATTAGGGACATGAGAGTAGGCTAAATGAATATTATACATGCAAAATACCAACAAAAAATGATTGAAACTTAAAAGCTCTACAAGAATTGTTGCGTGAGACCTTTAGAAAAATAATGAATCTTACAACATCTAAATTCCTCTGGGAAAAGGCAGACTATGACAAAAACCTCCTGGGACTTTGTTGCGTCCAGTAATTCTTGTCACAGTCCCTAAATGAGTCTTATCAATATGACACAAGAGCCACTCTTAAAAAAAAATGAAAACAGAATCAACTTCTTCCATTTATACAATTTTACACTTTTCAAATTAACTCAAATAACTGGACATGGTATCATATTATCTTAATATGTGTTGTGTATGCCCTAGGCCTGTAATCTATTATGAACTTACTGTTGTTTCTAGAGCCCATGTACATGTAAGTAAGCCACTGTCTACATTATAACATAAAAAATAAGCCAGCCACAGTGGGGCCTTGCCGGTGCAGGCACCAAGTGTGATTTGGATCCCCTATGCAGTGATTTGGATCCCCTATGCTGTGATTTGGATCCCTATTCTGTGATTTGGATCCCCTATGCTGTGATTTGGATCCCCTATGCTGTGATTTGGATCCTCTACGCAGTGATTTGGGCCTCTGCACTATATGTTTAACCAGCATAGGGGCTTTTCTGATGTGTTTTTTTTTCAATAGAATCTAATAAAATTTGGCTCTGAAACTACAAGAAATATTGTTTCTTGTAAGTAATGCATCTAAAAATCTTAAGGGGGAGGTTGTCAGTTGTCACTATACACCCTACAACTTCAAGACTTGTGTGCCGATTGCAACGTGGCTTTGCTGTACTAAAACGTCCCCTATGCTGTGAGAGAATCCTTTACTGTGAGAACCTTAATCTAGTTTCTAGCCCTATACTGATAGTAGAAAATTAGATTTAGAACCTGTACGAGTGATCACCCTATGTAAGGACCACCTGGCCAACATGGTCCTTAAGATAATTATTCTGCTGACACGAGCATTAGAGAGGCCTATAGTGACACCTGTCAAGGGAACGGGTTTTCTGCGCGTGGAGAATTTGCGCGTGCTCGTGAAAAATTTGCGCGTGAAGAAAAAAAAGTTCCTGAAATGTCAGAAAATGTGCAGCAAGGAATTCTAAGGCAGAAAAATTTGTACCTATGATATAATTTCCCATCTGTTACCTGAATTTTGGGTTTGAAAAAAAAACTGATTTTTAGATCCCTTGGGAATAGGTTAATTTTGCATATTTTGAACATTTCAAAATCACGAAAATTTGACAGAAATACATGGAAAAATTACTCATATGTGGTTTAATATTGTAAAATGTAGCAATTTGAGGCTTTTCTCCATTCTAGAAGCTTCATTTCATCTTTTTTGAAGAAGATTGTTTCACGCGCAAATTTCAAACTTTTTTGCGCGTGAAAACTTAACATCTAGAAATCACTTGAAAATCACTCAGATAGAGATCTTGTATTCTATAAAGCAACAATATGATACTTAATTCCATTTTGTGCCATCTTGTTTGAGCTTTTAAGTATAAAACTGCAGAAACCTTTTGAATCCCTTGGGAATCAGCTAATTTGCATATTGTCACACGCAGATTTTTCACGCGCAACTTTTTCACGCGCACAAAACCCCATCCCCCTGTCAACATAGAACAGATTTAATTAGTGTTGGGTAGTCTTATTGATAGTTTTGACTTCCATTCTAGCTAAATACACAGAATAACTGTAACTATTCATACAAAGACTTTCATAGTATTTCTCATGTTTGATGTTAAATTGACAAATTGTGAAACAAAGCATCCTTGAAATGGTTCAAACATATAAACATTGTGGCCTTGAAATTTTTGTGAGAATACATAAAATCTAGCATGTGTTGGTCTACATCATGTACATGACTGAAAATTGCTGATGCAACACTAAAATGCAGAATTGCAATTCCAAAGTTGTCCGTACCAAAAACAGCTGTCGGCAATGCTTCAATTGCAGTAAGTTGCATAGCACTATTAGCAGCTCATACAGCAGTAGCTACTCATCCCATTGCATTGTGGGATACAATTAATTAGAAACCCAGAAGACACAGTACATCCCATCATGCCACTCCAAATATTATGATTTGTAACAAAATAAAAGGGCAAAAATTTTAAAATTTGACACTTGTCTACTAGCAATCATACACACCAAAATCGGCACTTACTGTATTTCAACTTGGCAAAAATGTAGAATACAAAGTGTATCATATCATATATCATATCATATCATATCATATCATCAGAAGGTTCTCACAAGGATTATTTCACAGGGTAGGGAGCATCTTACATGGAAAGCTCAGTGTAACAGTGATAAACTGACCACGCCAAATGGCTTTAAGCCTTTTGGCATAACGGTATAGCATCTGGGGTTGTGATCTGGCGGCCCTGGAAAATATTCGGGCGGGATCGGTACAAGTTCGAATCCCGGGAGTCAGGATATTTTTCTTTCTGTTTCTAAACCTTTCTAAAATGTTGGAGGTGCTTGAACCCCACTGTTACAGAGCAAATAAACAACCCTCAGAAAAGCTATTTCCTGCATTTTGTGGGCCAAATTCAATAAAATAAAACAAAGCCAAAATCTGTAAGATTGTTATGTACAAAACAAAAGCTTCCTACATTGGTTGAAACACAGCATAGCAGCTTAACTTCTGCAGCAGTCAAATATAATTGTGACAAAACAATCAACATGGCAAAAATTTGACCAATCCCCAATCAAAACACATTTTTCATCTCCACAAAAACTCGCATTGCATTGTGGGATTCGATCAACATTTCCGACAAGCAAGTGTCCCATCATGCAACTCAACATCTGCAGCAGATACATATTTTCTAACGAAATGAATTAGAAAATTCAACCTTGACAAACATTCACACCAATCGACGCATTACTAGTATCATCTCTACACCACAATGCATTGTGAGACACTCAAGATTCTGGTTACGCAGCACAAAAATACATCCCATCATGCAACTCAACTTCTGCTGAGCAGTTCAAAAAACATATGATTTTAACAAATTGCATGAACAAAATGATGCCATAGTTTCAACAAGAAAGCCAAGAATGTGACCTTGAAATACATCAATTATAAACGCATTAACAGTCCCTTAGTACTGTAGAAGCTGTCAATCACTCCCACGTTTACAAGACATGAATAAATTTGTTGTTGGACAAGATGTGATCAGAGGGTGTGAACGTATGTGCTGTTCATGCCACGTCCTATAAAAGGGGACAAATTATTGAATCCTGTAGACAAAATATCAGCCTACAGTCAACGAGTCTGTGTGATTTGTTGAAAGCTGTGTAGAAGATTTGAATCAAAAACGTCAAAGTACACAGACAGGGGAAAATATATGGCGGAAGGTCAACACAGTAACAAGTGCATGTCTGAGCAAAAGCGTAGCAAACGCCCCACCTTTTCCAGTCGTTCGAAGTACTCGCGCAGAAAACCAAGCGGGCTATCGGGCTTGGTGATGCAGAGCTGCACGATGGCATCCTTCAGGACTTGCTGGATGTTGTGTTTTTGAACGTACGCCTCGCATTCTTTCAAGCTCTGCTCTTCATCCATGCTGGAAGCCATGTTGGGGATGGTAGATCTGTTGCGCGGAGGGATACGAAATTTGGTGCAACACTAAAAAAAATCACAAAACCGTCCCTATTCCCACAAACAACGCAATATTTTGCAATCTCCCCAATCTTATGACCAATAGAAATACACTCTATTGTTTCTGTGGGTGTGGATAAAACATAAGCGGTTACTGCGTTGGGGTGTTATATTGTTTGTCGCATGTGTACACGCTGAGGGAAAAAATAAACACGGTAAAGAGTTCTAAACTCATTACCGGCTCAGCCAATCAGGGTGGCTGATGACGTCAATTGGCCTCGTTCTGGGTTTGCCGTGCCGAAGTTTGCCGAAAATTACCGAAGAGTCGAACACGTCGATGTCGTAATGTTTTAGGCTGTACCTTTCTGTCAAATTCAAGGGTTAGAATATCGTACGATGGCATAAAACTCCCAATAAGAATACCAAAATTAACAAATATTTCATTTACATAGCTTATCTAGATAAATTAATGTTTATCTTTAGCTTACTCTTTGATTATTCGTTTGTTTTAAATTTCTGATATAAGGATCTTTACCCCTTTCCAAAATCAAGTTTGGTATGCACCACTTTTGATCGCCATTTTGAGAAAAAAAATTTAGCCGCAAAAATGGCTGCCGTACAGTGGAATAATGCGGCCGCTCAAGCGGCCCAAGCAGCGCAATGGTAAGTAGCTTGCCAATTTTGGTACCACACAGTTCTTCTTAAAGATTCAAAGAACATCTTATGAGTAAACTTGGTGGGGTTTATTGTTTCTAAGTACAAAAAAATGGCGCTGTTATGTGGATAGCGTTTAGGTTTGTCAAACAACAACGCGTTGTATGTTCACATAATTTGTCGTCCTATTTTCTTTCTCATAACTTCCCTCGATTCCCCAACCTTCTTCCATTCCCCGTCCATCATAATTTCATGGTATTCTGTATTTTTTTGTCCTTAATATGTGAAAAATCCACATAAGAATTCAGTAAACTAAAAAGTCCTCAAACACACAACCCAACATCCGGGTATTTTGCACGATCCAAAATATATAGGTGAAACGTCATAAAGGACATTATGATGTCATAAAAACATTCTAGAAATTTTGTGCGATTTTCCTTAGCAACAGAGACAAAATTTTGCTCCTATTCACAACATTGTTTTACCTATTCCTCTGCAATGTCTGGGAATTCTAAAACAGTTTTAATTCAGAAGATATCGAATATGTCACTGTTGCCAACTTTGGAATCCCCCAAGACCATAGACAACTCCTCTTTTACAGAGATGTGAGTAGTATAGGTAGATCTTTTAGGTACAAGTCAGAAAGTTCTAGAAGATATCTTTTGTGAAAAATAACACTTGTAGTGTTTTAGTTTGTTTTTAAATGTAAAGTTCATAATCATAGTGACCGCTTCTATGGTGAGTTCATGACGTTGCATTTATGTCTCCCTCTTACAAACTTAATGTACAACAATGTGAACAAATTCAAAACACTGCAAATGGTACAAAAACTTCCTTTTCTCTATTGCGAACTGAGACAATTTTACAATATTTTTCGATTTCACAGGTCGCAACAATATTCGGGAAGTCTTGCTCCTCCTGGCACGACAGACACGACAACCAATCCGACAACAGCGCCCGTTGCAGAGAATCCCGCATGGAAGAAAGCACAGGAAGCCCTGGAGAAAGTTAAGGAGAAAGAGAAACAGGAGACAGTTGTGGTGGACACTCAGCAGAAAAACATGCAACAACAACAGCAGGAACAACAATACCAACAGTACTACCAGCAGTACGCTCAGCAGTATGCCATGTATCAACAGCAATATGGGTATGTTTATAAGTTGTATTAAGTTTTGTACTAGAGTATGTCATTCATGGAGTCCTTGTTCAACAAAAGTCTATTGATGGTGTATTGTTTTTACTATGTGTTAGTTCATGTCAATAAAATCTACCCTTTTTATTATCTTTACCCACAGATACCAGTATCCATATCAGCCTGGATACAACCCTGCGTTCTACCAACAGTACCCAAACCCTGGGGTAAGGACAATTTTCGTTGTCTTATAGAATTGAAGAAAGTACTATACATTTCATACAAGCATTGGGACACTAGAGAAACATAGACAAACATAAAGGAACACTAGAAATACATATTTATAGTACAGTACCAAAGTACTATCACTGTTTACATGTTGCCATTCCTTTAATGATTTTTGTGATGATTTCCCTTCATGATTTTTAGGGCATGTACCAAGGATACCAACCAAATATGCCTGGCCAGGCCCCTAACATGCCTCAGTTCCCACAACAGCCTCCCAACATGCAAGGTCCGCCACCACAACAACAAAATCAACAACAACAACAAACGCCAATGATGGGCCAACCAAATCAGGACAACAGCAACAACCAAGCCCCGATGCCTGGACCCTGGACTCAGAATCAACATCAGAGTTATGCTAATGTCGTTAAGGGGAACAACCAATCAGGGACCAATACATGGAACTTCTCACAGAGGGGACCCAATGACCAACCCAACCAACCACCAAACCAGATGAAAATGAAAGGTGTTTTTTTTTTTGCAACACCTTTAGTGTGGATGCTTCTTTTCTGAAAGCAGTTTTTTTTCCTTGTATGTCTGATAAAGAAGTAGAATTAATCAATGGTAGATTACGTTTTACTTATATACATGAAGTATATGTTACATAATTAACCTTCCCTATAATTGTAAAATAATAGAAATATTTCTAGAGTTTTTTTTACAGTAGATCTGGAATCTTTGTAGTGATTATTCAATGTTTATGTATACACAGCTGCTCCACGTGCAGATATGAAATTCAATGTAAATGTATGCATAGCTTCTCCAGGTGCAGGCATGAAATCCTATGTTATGTATGCACAGCTGCTCCAGGCTCAGACAGTAAATTCAATGTTTTCTTGTATGCACAGCTGCTCCAGGTGCAGGTATTAGTCAATATCTATCCTATGTGTGACATACAGCTGCTTCAGGTGCATGCATGGAATTCAATGTTATGTATGCACAGCTGTTCCAGGTGCAGGCATGAAATTCAATGTTAATGAATGCACAAAGGTGTAGGCATAATATTTATTATTTATGTATGCACAGCTGCCCCAGGTGCAGGCATCAAATTCAACCTCCCCAAGCGGCATCAGCAGATGGGAAACCCTCTAGCGTCAGCGGGCCACTCTTCGGGATCGAACAACCAAAGGCAGGCGAACTCCGAGTCACCGCGACAGCCACACCCGCAACAATCGTTTCGAGGTCGCCAGGGTCAACATCAAGAGAGGGATCAACAAGAGGAACCTAGTTCTCAACCTCAACATGATACTACACTACCTCCAGGGTATGGAACTATATCTTTTCTAATTCCTACGCTAGAGAAATGAATAAAGTTATGACTTATGAGTCACATCATACATGGGCTATGATAACTTGAGATTTGTGTATTTTGGTCTGGTCTTACCATATCTTCTTGTATTGTAAGGGCTATGATAGAATAGTTTTTGTGTTTGCGCCACTGTCAAGAATTAGAATACCAGATTCGGATATTACGATTGATTGGATAGACTTTCAATAGAGTGGTTGACTCTTCTTTGTCTTCTTCAGGGGTGGCATGGGCGGAGGCACACCAAATCCAAGCGACTGGCCCCCAAGTCTCAAGTAAGAATATTTCTTATCTTAGATACGTCTAAGGAAAAGATTTGTTTCTCACAAGAACATAGGAATTCCTAAGAATTTGCTTATGTAAGGTAACCAAAAAGCTTTGCAGTAAGTTACGAAAAACTTGAGAAGCAGATACTATAAGAAAAAAGTTGTTTAGTAGTTGTAAGTTGTGTTTTAACATGTTGCGTCATTTTTCTAACATATTGCTGTGTTTTACAGGGAGTATGTACAAAGAGCCTTTGCTCGCTGTGAGAAAGAGATAGACAAGGATCAAGTAGAGATCATCCTAAAGGGTAAACTGACCAGTGTGTTCAACAATGGGTCTGCCTGGACTATAAACTGGGACAAAGAACCACTACCTGGGTAAGTTGAAACCGTGTGCTTGTGTCTTTAGATTTGTTTGTAAGTAATGTAACCTCCGTGGAATTGGAGGTATTGTTCTTGGTTTGTCTGTCTGCCTTGCTGTTTTTGTTCCTGGATATTTGTCTAACAATAAGTTACAAATGTCTTTCGCCAGTCACTGACTCACTGACGAAAGAATTAAGTGGATGCTGTCTGAAATGTCTGACTGTTTCTTGATTTAATCCAGTTGCTTGAATAACTTACCATGCACCTATGAGTCCTTTAGAATTGCATGACACATATGACATCATGGAAGCTCATCTGTGTTGGTAGTAATCATAGTAAAATGTTTAACTTTCTTTTAACACTAAGGTTTACATGGATCAAATTTTCAATGTATAAACTTGCGAAGATACAGACACATGATCATATTAACACTGAATACGTGACATCAGGAAATTGTCAAACGTGCCAGGAAGTTTATAGCACCTCCCGTCTCTGTTTAGTGAAAGCTGGAATGCCCTGATTTTACTTCCTGGCACGTTTGACCAATTGTTAACGTCACATATCTACACTCTGAAGTGATTGGTCATTCTTGATCCTAAAGAAGGCGACAGTGGTCGTTGAAAATTTGATCCATGTATAACTTTGTGTTGGAAGAAGAAAGTTTAGCATTGTACATATCTGTCTGTCTGCAACTGCTTTTTAAGAACTGTGTTGTTGCTTCGATTTTAACCACTTTGATGTTAACGGTTTGTAATGACAAGTCGCAATTCAGCTGTGTGGCTGCAATGTCATTGTCAGTTTGATGAATTTCGAAATAAACCAGTCATATGTTTATCACATGCTAGAAATCTTGATATTTATGTATTATTATTATTTTTTTATTTTAGAGTTTTGAGTTGACTGTTTGAAACATGTTTTCTAAAGGATCCACAGTGACAGAGTGAAACAGGAGGTCCCCCACAGACCAAGCAGATGGGGGGAGTCAGAGGGTCGACAACAGAACCAGGGGCTGAACAACAGGGGACTTGTGGGTGGTAGGAACAGGTCAGTTAACATACAAAACATATAGGATCTCTCATATCAAAATCATTACATTTCATGTGATGAAATTATTTTAAAATGGTAGAATTAAACTGGTTATCTCTTAACTGGTGCGTCATATAAATGCTTATGAATAAGGCCATGTTGTTTTGACTACATGGATGACATCCTCTGGCAATCACAAAATTGATGCGAGCATACAAGTAAAAAAAGTTTGGCCAAAAGTGTTTGTTTCCAGATATTTTTTTTTAATCTACAACCATGTATTTGCTCCTTTTACAGCTGTTTTGTACAATTCAAAGCATGGCAGAAAACTTTATGCTTGCATTGATGCCATCCATATAATCAAATCAACATGGCCTAATCCTGAACAATAGAAGTAATGAAATAAGTTATATAAATTTTCTGAGAATGGCACTCTACTGAGCATGGTAAGTTTGCTGGGATTTAACTTTGTGGTAGAAAGAAATTGAGTGTCTACTGCAGTTTTTAGTTCGCAGTTAAAACAAAGGGTTACACAAGGCCAAGCAGAAGACACAGCAAGCATTTTTGGGGTCGGGTTAACGTTCAAGGTAAAAAAGGTACCGCAAAAACTGCAAACATCAATCACTGAAAAATTTGAGCATTTACAGTAGTAGAAAAATATATGCTTAACCATTCTCATCTCTTTTATTAGGTTTAGGTCAAGGTCTAGATCGAAAAGCAGATCGCGATCCAGGAGTAGATCTAGGTCCAGATCTCGCTCTAGATCTCGCTCCCGCTCGCCGCGCCCGTACAACAGCTACAACCGGCGCTACCGGAGACGAGCGGACAGCAGCGGGAGCTCTAGCTCTTCGGAGAACGACAACAGGTCCGGTCGTGGCACGCAGAGAGGCCGCGGTCGTGGCAGAGGCCGCGGGAGAGGCAAGGGCAACCAGACGCCCGGGAAAGGAAAGAACAAGAGAAAGAAGTATGCTTGAATGTTTGTATAATAAGTTAGATAAGTCTGTTCACTGGTTAAAATGTGCATGCACTGTGTCATACATTGAGGGTTCAAAGTTGAAAGTCCGAGACATAAAACAAAACATGCCTGGAAAGTAATCAAACATTGCACAATGACTGTTTACAAATGAGGGGCTTTTACTACTGTAAATTCAATAACTTATGCAGTAGAAGGAATAACAAGGCTTTTGCTGTGAAACAATTCAGTAGTACAGTGGTGATAAAGAATACGTCATGGTTTTATGGTATGAGGTCACCACGAAAACCTAGAGAATAAAACCATGAAATGTTTGAAGGAAATGCAGTGTGTTTCAATTTCTAGCACTTGGTTTGCAGTTCATTGTGTACAATAAAAGCATACCTCAGAAAATGTGAGAGACTATTCCTGTGCTGAATTTTGTATTTTCTGACATTCTGTTTTTGTTCTTTGCAGGAATGACTTTCAGTTCACCTACAATGACCCCAACAAGGCCGCAAAGTTACAGAAGAGAATGGCTCGCTTTGCCGGGGACAGAAAACCCCGCTCCCAGCCCCTCCAACTCTCCATCAATAACTTCACTGTAAGTATGACTTTCTAGCTAATCTCCAAGCAGATCCTACGGTAGCATAAGATAGTATCAAAAGCTGCCAGAGGAGTGAAGCTGTCCTAGGAGTGTGTTTGGGAAATGTACACCTCTTGGCTGACTACACTCCTTGGCCAGTTAAGTTCTATCTATGCCATCGTAGGATCTGCTTGGTTCACTGTTAAGTATACTTGTTAAAACGAGCTAGGAGAGTTTTTCTTGGTACAACAAACTTGTAACTACTGTAGATAACATCTGTCTTCTCTGTCACAACCAGTGAAAGAATAGCTCAACTGTTCATTGGTTCGAGATCACTTTCTTTTCTTTACACTTTCTCGAACAATTTGTATCGGATAGAGTATCTAATACAAGATAGAATTTGTATATTCTCTTATTGTAGAATTTCTATGTTGTTAAAATAGTTGCACTGACTGATTGTTAAGTTAACCACTGTAAAGTCAATTGTTTGAATGACTGTATAATGTTATGTTGTTGTTGTTGTTATTGTTTACAGAATGAAAATGACGATAGCGTAGACTGCTGGGACCCTGACCACACGGTCATCGGAATGTGCCAGGACATTGAGAAACCCTACCTCAGACTGACCACTGTAAGTTCACCAAAATTATTTTCTTACTGTAAATTTGTTTATTTTCCCAGCAACTTTATTCTGTGGAAGGAGGTTTTCCCAGTGTTATGAGTTTGCAGATAAAACGATTCTAAAGAACAATTAGGAATGCACATTGGCAGTCTTCTTAAACTTTGGCAGCAAAGTCACTGAATAGATAGAACTACTGTGAACGATTTGCAATTTCTTTTTCATATGTTAGCCAATGTTTCATGAATTTATGTTAGAGCACACATATTTCTATGAATGCACGATAGACTAACACAGTGAGACTATTCTAAGAGGGACTGAATACAGTCTAACCTGCATACAAGTGATCACCTCTACATAAGGACAACCTTGCCAATGTGGCCACTTTTAATAATCCCTTGACAGAGAATCCTGTCTGTAGTGACCACTTGTTCATATAGACCAGATTTTATCAGGTCCATGAGTGGTCTTCTTGGCCAGTTTGAACTCTATATGAATAGAGCTGTGTACCGAAAAAAATTTTAGTTACAGGCACAGGTACACCGGTTTAGGTACAGGTTCGGACCTGTATCTTTACCTGAATTACTCGTTCAGTTCGTTTGATGACAAATATGACTGGCGTATTTTTAACTGTGACTTCTGGTCTCTTGTATAGGCACCAGACCCATCACTGGTACGACCAGTAGAGGTGCTAAGGAAAGCTTTGGAGCACGTCAAGGCCAAGTACAAGGCTCTAGGAGACTACCACTACGCTTGTGAACAGCTCAAGTCCATACGACAAGATCTCACGGTAAGACGGTCTAGTGAAGTCGAAAAATCTTTCAATGTTTTTTGGTAGATTTTTGATTGAGGGACCAAAGTATTTCTAGATTTTGCATCTTTATTAATATCTTTTTTCTCCTCCACCCAGATCCAGTGTGTGCGAGACAGTTTTGCAGTGCAAGTGTACGAAACACACGCTAGGATAGCCCTGGAAAAGGTATGTATTGTTTAGTAAATTTGTAGACAACTCTAGAATATTTTGTCATCCATAATACTTCAAAAGAAAGGGCAGCTTTTGATTTATAGCTTTACTTGTTTTTGACTTGTATGTGTGTGTGTGTGTGTGCGTGCCTGCCTGTGTTTTTTTGGTGTGTGGGTGTGCATGTGTGGTTGTCTGTGTGCATGTGTGCGTGTTTCTGTAATATCAAATATAAACCAAGCAAAGTTGCGATACGTTGTTAGAAATTTTTTGTCCCATGAATCTGGAAGTGTCACAAAGCAGTACGGGTAAGGGGCGAAGTCTGCCATCTCTGACCGCTACATCTGTTTTTCTGTGTGTACTGTAGATGGACTACCATGAGTTCAATCAGTGCCAGACCCAGCTGAAGGCCCTGTACTCGGAGGGAATCGAGAACGGACACAGCCGGGAGTTCACAGCATACAGGCTCATCTACTACATCTTCACCAAGAACAAAGCTGGTATCCTTGTCATTCAGTGGTTTTACATCAACAACATGTTTTCTTGGTAGAGCCTCACTAGCAAAAACCAAGTCTGTATGAAATTTTGTAGGTGTTTTAAGGACAACTTTGATTATTGGCCAACAAATGGTTTTCAACCACACTGCAACAGAACTTTCTTTTTGCTGCTTGTATATTATGTTCTGGACATAGAATAAGTATGCCATTTAGCTCTTGAATTAGAGTTGTGATGTAGATTTGGGCCCCCTAGCAGTTATTTTAGGGTACTGCATTGGCCTTTTTGTTTAAGATGTTCTATTAAAGTACATTTGCTGCCTTCCCTACAAAACTTTGAAAGACTTCAGAAAAGGCTATCTAATGACATTATGTTCATTTTGGCTTATCAAAAGTGCCCTTTCTAATTTCTTTGAGCACTTTAGAGTCCTTCTTTCCCATTTTGACATAGTTTGTTACAGCCCTTTTTTTCTTGTACCACACAATGTTTCTCCTTAACCATTTTTCCCCAGATATCACGACTTGCCTGGCCTCCCTAACAAAGGAGATGCGAGAGGACTCAGACATAGCCTTTGCCTTGTCCCTCCGCTCTGCATGGGCGCTATCCAATTATCACAAGTTCTTTAAGTTGTATGGGTCCGCCCCCAAAATGACGGGCTATCTCATTGACATGTTTGTTGACAGGGAGCGCAAGGCCGCGCTGAAGACGCTCATCAAATCGTACGTGGCGCTTCTTTTTATCGTTTTTATTAACCCTCTGCTTTTCACCTCACACCTGTCTTTGTTGTACTCTATATTTTACGCAGTGTGTTGTGGTTTTTCTATATGTACACACAAAATGTAAAGCTAAGCATTTCACACTATTGCATGTCTATGTTTTCTTATAGATTTCTGTCTAGTACTTTAAAAGTCTTGCTGTTCTTATTTGTTCTTATTTGTTCTTATTCCTTTGCTAAGAAATCCTTTTAATTTTATAGTTAAAGCTCTTACTTTTAGACTAGAGCACATTCAGTAATGTTTGGTGTAAAAATGTAGTCTTATTTTTCATGATTCCAAACTCAAAACTTGTCGTGAGATTTCCAAACACGTACATGTATATCTGTAGTACTGTGGTAGATTTTACTAAGTTTGACCACTTTTCATTTGAAAGTGTTAAGTATGGTACTTGTATTCTTAGGAGGTACGCCAAGCAAGGTATGTGTGATTCTTATTTTTGGTCATAACGTCTAAATGGTTGCTTTTTTTCTGAAAGGGATAGCCAGACATAGGTACGTATTTCTTTGCATTTGTCTACGTTATTTACTTGTAGGGAGTTGAAAATGTTTGTGTTTTGAAGTTGTTAACATATTGTTTTCTCTCCCAAACTCTGACATGTAGCTACCGCCCCATGTTGCCCGTATCGTATGTCGTGAGCGAGCTTGCCTTTGACTCGGCTGAGGTCTGCGTAGAATTCCTGACGTCCCTCGGGGTGATAATGACGGCAGACCAGTCGAAAGTGGACTGCAAACAAAGCATGTCGGCCTTGGCGGGGTTCTAGAATAGGCTCCTAGCAAAGTCCAAAGGGTTTCTACTTTTCCAGAGCACAATTTTCAATAGTTCAACAAAAAGGATGCAGCGAAAATGAAAATAGACTATTCCATCCTTACAACACAATTTTTAAACAAATCCTGCTCTGAACTGAAAGATATACTAAAAGCTATGATCCGTAGAAAAAGCCTTCGAAATCTTTTACCTGCCTTGCGGGTTACTACTAGTAGTTGTGATGTTTTTATACCAACGACGAAGAGAAGATCAGAAAATTATATTCATATCAATTTTCAGTGATTGAAACTAAAGGGAGAAGATGTAAATATGGAAAATATATTTATCTCATTGCAACGTACTAAAACTCAACTTGATAGCAGAGTTTATGAATGGATACAGTGTTGTATAGTTGTGTAGTGAAAGTGTCACAGAAAAAGTTGTGTATTTTTTTTTTTTTTTTTTTGGACACAACGCTGTTTTGTCCAGTGTCCTTTTTCCCCAATTTTTCTGGGTTGCAAGTCAACTGCTTGTTTTTTGGATACATTGGTGATGAAAGATCTGTATTGCAATCTGTATTGCGATTGGTCGTCTACCGGAGGCTGGGGATACTTCCAACGTCCAATGATGATGCTTGTCCAGGCTGGTGATGGTCAGTGAGTTGGGTTGACCGTTCGTCAGCCTTTCGGCCATCCAGAGTTACCCAGATTGGGTTTTCAGGCCTTTGTCCCTCTGCCATTTGGGTCAGTTTCAGGCCGTTATGTGGGTGTGGTGGCTGTGCCATCATGAAAAGTCAACGCAGTCAACACAGGACTGCGTTGGAAAGCCCAGCCGCTACGTTACTTCTGCACCGCTACGTTACTTCTGCACCAGAACTCTTTGATAAAAAGGTTATCATTTCAGCCATACCTTTCCACCAGTTTACATCAAGGTCAACTTCAGAGCGGTAACGTCAACTCGAAGGTCGCAAGCCATCTAATAGTCTTCATCCCAGCACCAGTTTTCAGGCCGCAGTGTCCAGCCAACCAGCTACACCAGTTTCCACTCACAAACTGTCATTATACGAGTCACCACTTCAAGCCGAAGCTATTCGAAGCATCGGATTAAGTATCAGTTTACCCCAGAGCAGAGTCGCAGCCGTACCCATAACCTAGGTCGCCATAACGCCTTTCTCCCAACGAGCCATGGATCCCAACGTGCCAATCTTCGCGGGATGAGAAGAGGATTCGCCAGCCCAACGAGCCAGTGGAGTCGCCGAAGAGGAGTTCCCAACGTGCCAGTGCAGTCTCAACGAGCCAATGCGGTCCCAACGAGCCAGTGCCGTCCCAACGTGCCAGAGTGTCGACTAGGATCCACCAGGGTAGCAGTTGTACCATTCCTTTGTCAATGCTGTTCATCTGTTACTTGTTAATCTATTGTCTCTCCTTAGAGATCGTCATTCAAGTCTCAGATGTTATCATTTGTTATGACATACTTGACCAATGAAATGTTCGTTTCTTTTAGCAACACGTGATTCCTGTGATGTTTCGTCATTGAGGACTTTGAGGTCATATGGTACAAAATCACTGACTGGTACTTGGAAAGCTGTTAGTAGTTATGACCTCAACGTCCTCGATACGGACATCGCATATTTGTGTTGTTTTTCTTCTCTTTTGCTGGTAATGTACAATTTTGTCTCAGAGATGAGTTTATTAGAGTTTACATGGACTGTATCTTTCTCGCAAATTCAGATCCGAGGGTGTGGTTTGAAATCACACGGAAGAAATAAAGTATGTACTAATGTATTTGAAAATTGTGTTGTGATGATCATTCAGCAAGTATCCCACTAGAAAGTATTGGTAAGTAGATTACAGAAGCTATAGCTGATAGGTTGTGTGTGATGTATGTGTGGTGGGTTGATAGGGCAGAGCAAGAGTGTGTGTGTCATGGTGCGTATATGAGTGAGTGAGCCAGCAAGAGAATGGATGATAGTGACTGTGTGAGGCCTTCGTTACTAGACTACATTATACTATGCAGAACCGCGATACTGCAAAATCAAACCAGGCTGAGGTTTCCACTTTATTAGATGTATCAGCTTTCAGCCAATCAGGGAATCGGTTTTACCTAAACAAATAATTAAGGCAGTTCTCTGATTGGCTGTCATTCAATTAGAGAATCGCTTTTACCTGACAGCTGGTTAGAGGCTAGCCTGACTAAAATCGCGCCCCTAGCGGCCGGCCCTACGATTGCCGCCTCCCTAGGGGGTCATTAAGCCCAGCCGGCGAGAGCTTGTGTAAACACAGGCTAGTTAGAGGCCCCGCCCACAAATTTAGAAACTTCAGCACAGTTTTAGCAGAATTTTCCTGAGGAATTTTGATTAGATTGTGCATGAATGAGGCTTGGAGAAGAAGAATTTTAGACTTTGGATATACCACTTTTCTAAATAATGTATGTATACTTCCTCTGAATGATCCTGGACTGACTTATAAATCAGTTAAAACTTTGTTGTTTGGCATGCCAATTAGAGACTCAGATTTGATCAAAGCTATCTTAGGATTCTAGTAGTTGTATGTAGACTTGCCCCCACTCACCAAATAATCACAGCCATTACACATATCAATGATAACTGGGATGGGAGGCGATACAGACTTCCAAGAAGCCCATTGCTAATGTTAAGTTACACCTGCATAAAAAGCTCAGTCCACTTGGGTCAGCTGGAGAAGATCTAGTGATTGGGTCAAAATTTGCAAGTCGATTGTCGGGGATTGAGAGCAGTTCATTTCTCGTCTTATTTACCAAATCAGATGAACTTTCATGCTAATATTGTAGTAATAATGACAGATATGTATTAAGTGCCAGAAACAAAACGAACTATTAAGTGTTCAGTATTGAAATTAGTATATTCTGTGAATCCAGCATTTCACATTTGACCCCATGTACCACAACACAACTTCAACATGCAAAAGTTTGAAAACCACGGATGTTCAGCCAAAAGTACTGATATATACACATTCGTATTGTTAATCTAAACTTAAAACTGTGATGCAAAATTAAGCATATGAACAAATGCTGTGAATACAAAATAAGCTGAAAAGAACTAGGTAACATTTGCAAGCATAACGTTAACACAATTAGTCTAGCCTAAGAAACTACTGTTGTTTATTCCTCAAACACATTCGTATATATATATGGTGACCAGCTCTGTCCTGCCACTTGCTACATCATGGAATCAAATACCAGAGGAAGTATGCTACTTTACCAGCAACCATGGTGACAAACGGCCTGGCCCTGGTCTTAATTTGAACTGACTTGTTTAGAAGAGAGAAAGAGGAAGAAACAAAGCAAAAGCTATTACTAAGTTTCCCTTTTGTGGAGGAAAACAAAGAATTCGCTTACACATAACATGTACAAGTAGAGCAATGCTATATACATTTCACCACCAATAATATTGAGTTAACATAGATAACTCTTTCAAAATCACAAGAGCTAGGTCTTAAGAGCATTTACATCTCTATACAATACACGTCTCATGGCACCCCTAAAACTATCCATCACTATATACAGTACACCATTGTAGTCATAGTTGTATGCTGACCACATTGCATCTAACATGTATTCCCGAGCTCTTGGACCATAGATGTGTAGATACTGTGCTGTACTCTGTGCTAGCTCTCTACCCTTAGCTCCAGCATACATTACAGATGGGACAATCATGTGTTCAACTACATGACTATGCATGATGGCAGCGAATACGATTTTGGAAGTGAGCAGCAGTTCTGTCATTTTCCGCACGGTGGCGCGACTGAGTTGCAAACCAACAACAGCAGCCCTCTTAGCAATCATGGCTAGGTTATGAATTACTCCTATGGCATTTATGGCTGCCCATTTCAAATACTGTGCTGCGGTTGCAACTGCAACCCACGCTTGCGAATTTAGTATTGCAATCCACCATTCTCTTAGAACCAAAGATGTGTACGACCACAACAGTCGCGAAGAAGACAAGATCATTTTCAACAACTCGGGAACTTTGATTCGAAGCCACTTGCACAAATCCTTGCAAAGCGATATTCCAATAGGCAATACAGTCCTAAACGCAAATATCACTACCTTGTATAGAGCCTCGCAAATAATCCAGTATACATCGTATAAAACCTTGGCCAATGGAATTAAAACATTGTTGTAGGTATATACACCGTGAACACGCATAAATTCGTACAGTACGTTTGTCACATTGCATAGTGCATTCATTGCATTACTCAAGAACTGAGAGTACCATATCAAAATTAAGACCTGTCTAATAGTTACAGAAAGGAAGTACACTATGCGGCGGCATAGCCCAGGCAATGTCTTGAAAGCAAAGTCAATTGCGTCCAAAGTCTTTTGCTTGAAAACTTCCGCCGTTCTTGAGCGCCACGCTGCGACGACAACGCGAATGACAAGAGTTGGGAGAGTTCGGAAAGTGAAAGAAAACAGAATGTAGATATCTTCTTTTAGTTCGGCTATGAAACGAGAGGTCGCGATTTCTCTAACAGCTTCTTTCGCGATTCGGTAGGATTCTCTTGCAAAGTTGTGGGCGAGCGTTGGAAATGTATAAACGAGGAAGTTTAACATGTTGACAGCTCCCTTCTTGAGACTAGCAAGAGCGGAAGAGTTCAAAATACATGTAGCGACTGTTCGAACCGTACGCAAGACCCACAGTGCTATCATCTTAACCGTCGTTCCCTCTTTTATAAACTTGATGACGATGGAGGTTAAACCGTACATCTTTTGAGCGAGCGATCTCATTGGCCCATGGACAAATTGGATCGCATCCTCAACAAATACGCGGGAAAATGTGTTCAAGTCCTTGGGAAGCTCACGGTAGCTGTCGTAAAAGAGTTGGTAGGAGCCATAGGAAGTTACCATTATACTCACAAGGGTTAACGTCTTTAAGAAAGTCAAAAGTGAAAGTAACTTTCCTCCTTGGCGGTTTTCTTGCGTTGTAGTTGGTGGATTTTCCGTTGCCGAGTTTTCCAAAGTTTCATTGTCTAGGCTTGATAGCCTCGAAATACAGTGTTTTTGACCTGACTTTAAACCGCTCCTGTGGGAAAAGTAACCATCGGAGACAAACCAAATTTGGATATATGGTAGATATGAACTTTTTAAGTCATAAAAATACATATTGAGAAAAAATGTCCCTCTTAAGGTTCCGGGTCGGAGTTCAAATCTGACCGGAGTTGGCGGAAGGGTGGTGTAATAGGCCGGAAGTGCGCTGTTGTCTCCCTAACTTTTGTTCCCTATGGCTTGGTGATCGTTATAGCTGAGCATAGATTTGTCGTATTTTCTGAAAAGCCCGTGGGTTGTATTGTTTTTGTGCGAGGAGTAGTTGGTCGGCCAGCGAAACCATTTTTGTATTAGTCCGCTGCAACGGTGATGCGGTTTTTTCGCCTGATGACCCAAATAGCGGCGTTTTTCATGCGATTTCGAAGAAATGACGTCATCGGAGATTGCAAAAAAGTTATCACATGGAATTTTTTTATTTTCATTTTACACAAACATGAAGAATTTAGCTTCTCTACCACGTAGGCCGTTATCCTGGGAAAATTCGTTTTTTCCAAGCAGCTTCGATCAAAAAAGTGTTAAAAAATGATAGTTTTCGGGTCCAAAATTAAAATTTTACTACATATTCTAACCAAAATAAAGAGGCAACAGACGGTACCAATAGGTTTGTCGGAAAGATACAGTAAACGGCTTTCCGCCATATTGATTAAGTTTCGCGTCCTACGTTTACTAGCGGAACTGTAGCCCTTCGGCCTGAGGCTGCCCGCCAACCTCCGAAATCGTAAAAGAAACTCCGGTCCGATACCTTAATAGGGCGGCGCTTGTACCTTATATGACGTCATAGATGACGTAATTTCGACGCATTTTAAAGTTTCCATCAGATGTCGTTATATTGTGTAAAAACAAACACCGTTTTTCATTTTTCTAGTTAAAAAGTCAGCATATTCATGCACAGGCCCTAGGCGCCCCCCTCCCCCTTTTCACCCCCCCCCCCCCTTAGAACTACCATTACGGGCAACTTTAATCGATTCTGGCGGGCAGAATTTTCCAAAATCATATCTTTCTCTATGTCATTTGATTGGAGCCGACCTCTGTCGTTCACCTATCGCATATGTTCGCGATGCCGTGCATTAGTATGACTTAAATGGGCATTAAAGCTGAAATCTTGGTGCTTTAAGCCTAACTTAAGGAGAGACTGGGTTTACTGACTTTCGGTTCATAGCTCCTTAACGCGGCGATCTTTTTTTCTTTCGGTGGTATGTAGTAATAGCCTATTAAAAGCACTACACATCTTTGCCGCGCTTATTCCAACTGCCCGCTTCTAGCGCCGACAATAAGATCCAGTTTGTGCTTTGCACTGTGTAAGAATGCATTCTTGCACACATTTGGGGCGCATTGTGCTTCTTAAGGGGCCGTTCACGGCGAAGTAGTTAAGAGTTTGGTGTCGGACGCGTTTGATTCTGAAAGTGTGAGATCTGGTCTACTGCTCCATGTCAAAATCTGGCACATTCTTCATTTTACTTACAAGCGACGAACTTAAAACGCGACCCCCTGCTGTTTTCCTTGAGCAACCTCTGACGTCACTCCGTGACGTCAGCGATGCCAACTTTTAAAGACGGTTTTCTACCGATGTGTAGCACCGAAACGACGAAGAGTGCACATACTTTCCCGGACAAGTTTATGGGCAGACTTTGCACCCCATTTTATCCGTTTTCAGAAAAGCGATGTCAGAAAAAAGCATGTTTTTTAATGTTTCTGTATTATAACGTAGGCTCAATATGCATCTAGGCTTGATAGCCTCGAAATACAGTGTTTTTGACCTGACTTTAAACCGCTCCTGTGGGAAAAGTAACCATCGGAGACAAACCAAATTTGGATATATGGTAGATATGAACTTTTTAAGTCATAAAAATACATATTGAGAAAAAATGTCCCTCTTAAGGTTCCGGGTCGGAGTTCAAATCTGACCGGAGTTGGCGGAAGGGTGGTGTAATAGGCCGGAAGTGCGCTGTTGTCTCCCTAACTTTTGTTCCCTATGGCTTGGTGATCGTTATAGCTGAGCATAGATTTGTCGTATTTTCTGAAAAGCCCGTGGGTTGTATTGTTTTTGTGCGAGGAGTAGTTGGTCGGCCAGCGAAACCATTTTTGTATTAGTCCGCTGCAACGGTGATGCGGTTTTTTCGCCTGATGACCCAAATAGCGGCGTTTTTCATGCGATTTCGAAGAAATGACGTCATCGGAGATTGCAAAAAAGTTATCACATGGAATTTTTTTATTTTCATTTTACACAAACATGAAGAATTTAGCTTCTCTACCACGTAGGCCGTTATCCTGGGAAAATTCGTTTTTTCCAAGCAGCTTCGATCAAAAAAGTGTTAAAAAATGATAGTTTTCGGGTCCAAAATTAAAATTTTACTACATATTCTAACCAAAATAAAGAGGCAACAGACGGTACCAATAGGTTTGTCGGAAAGATACAGTAAACGGCTTTCCGCCATATTGATTAAGTTTCGCGTCCTACGTTTACTAGCGGAACTGTAGCCCTTCGGCCTGAGGCTGCCCGCCAACCTCCGAAATCGTAAAAGAAACTCCGGTCCGATACCTCCCCGCTTCGCTCCAGTACCTTATATGACGTCATAGATGACGTAATTTCGACGCATTTTAAAGTTTCCATCAGATGTCGTTATATTGTGTAAAAACAAACGGGCACTCAGTCTCGTTCCCCTTCTCCAAGTCCTTGAAGTAGTGGAGGCAGACGAAAAGTAGCCATGTTGCAAAACACAGCAGTATGGAGGTGTTCTTTAGCAGGAACACCGCGCCTATACCAAACAATAAGAGCGCGTACGGACGCCATATTAGATTCGGCAGGTGTCTACGATGGTAAAACAGGTACATTACCACACCTGTCAAGGTGAGAATCACCTGTGCCGTCTCAAGGAGCATCTTGGAGAGATCTTGATCTATTCTTCGGTCCACTTCAAGACAAACGACGTCTTAGTCGAACGCTTGCACGTAGCATATGTTGGAAAGTGGAAGTAAAGCCTCTGTCTTCTATGTCTTGAGTGGGCGGACAAATACAGGAAGTGAAACTGAACTTGAGGTTGTCTGATTGGTTGGCCAAGTCACCTGACGTTTACGTATACATGTTTTTATATTTCACAATGCACAGCTTTGCATGTTTTGAAGGGGAAAGAATCAGATTAAGCCATTTTAGTAATGATCACACCACTATTTTGGCTAAATATGCATATAATCTGCAAATTAAGGAAGTTATTACGGAAAATCTTGCTTTTGTCAATATCTCAGTAACCACACATGGTATCAAATTGATTCCATAGACACCAAAATCAATTTGATACCATGTGTGGTTACCTAGATATTGACGAAAACAAGAATTTCTTTAATGGCCGCCTTAATTTGGATATTGTGCGGATTGCCCAATGATGACAGAGTGGCATCATCCAGATTCTGTTAGAGCACACCTCAGAGGTATAGAAACAGCAAAAAAAACTTTGTATGAACCGCATTGCAAGGTTATCCAAAATAATGGGGTTTGGCAACCGGACTATATGTCGCAAGCATGTTGGCAATGTAAACTTTTAATATAAATATACTTGAAAAATCCGGCGTCGAGTCATATCAATACTCAGTACCAAAAGTAAAAAACGCTGACAAACTGTGTGCATGATCATAAAGCTAAATAAAAACGCAATAAAACGTAAATATATATATATATATACGTAGAGATTTTGTTTTGAGCCAAGAGGTTTTTTTTAATGAAACACACAAGAAACTTTCAAATATACAAATTCGTCATAGGGTTTGTAGGACTATTGGCCATCTATATATATTGCAATGGTGGCTTTCAATCCCGAACTATAGTAGGGAATACATGCATGAATTAAACCTAGAAGTCGCCGAATACCTTCTAGTTGTTGGGACTCGCCATACGCGTTTCAATTCAAACTATACTATGCACATGTGCTAGCATACAAGTGTTACTACGTACACATTATAGCTACTCGCAATTGTACAACTTATTAGGTTAACGTTCCAGTCTCTCTAGATCTATTGGACAATGTCAGAATGTACTCTCAGTTCTCGATTTCAACATGGCGAATAGGGCACTTGTGTAAGTGTTTACATACATATCTAAAGTACATATGGACAATGTAGACTCACAGTACAACTGTACTTTACAATGTAAATAAACCAAGGGTCATATTTTTAATGTGTAGTTGAATTGTCGGTTCCAAGGCTATGGTACGGGTTTGAATGGGTCTTTAAGTCTAAATAAAATGTATGTTTCCCTTTCGATTATGAACCGTGATCTACTTATATTTTCGAAATTAGCCAAAAGAATTGAAAAATAAGACTACTCTTAGAAGCGTGGACTTTATATTTCTATGTAACGTTATCATAATAATAAGTACTAAAAATTCAGAAGTGGTCGGCGATACTTTTTAAAATGATTGAATCGTTCTATTTAGCCTAACACCTCAAATATAAATCAACAAAAACAAAGGTGAAATAGATATACAAGGTTTTATTTATGTAAAAATAGTTGTATTAATGATGATATACAAGAAAACGTGATACTGCAAATTCATTATACAATGTATAGGACTAAAGGGTCATTTATATCAAAACAATGGCTTGCATTTGGGGATTATGCTGAAAATACCATATAAAATACCTATAGCCACAACATATATCCAAGTTGCTCGGCAAAGCGTTTCAATTTCCCAAACAAGTGAATTAACATTGTTTAAAATCTTTGTGTTTTTTTCAAAACAATCCGTTGTGCTAAGTTACAAACAGCGAGAGTGAATGTTTGTATTAGACCGTTGAGTCATCTACCCAGGGTCTAACATTTGGCTTTCGTAGTTGACCTTTGACCGGTTGCTAGGACAAGAGGTCGTCACTTATCCCCTATAATAGCCCCAATTCACCTGTTAGGGAATAATCCACTTTGCTCAAGGACCCTCCAGGGCAACCAGCAGTTGAGTGGGCTACGTGCGGTAGCCTGGCAGGTGTCAAGTTGGAGGGTTTAATTGCATTGTTGTCGAGTGAGGGTTTTGTGATTTAAGATTGTGTACGGACGGCTAACACCTGGATATTGTTAACTTTGTCACGTCTGCAAACTATACAAATAAAAGCTTGAGTATAAAACCTACGGGAGGTGAGGTAATTTAGAGGGGGGTAACTGTTAACTGAAAACCAGCGACTGCACGACCGGTCGCCCAGGTAGACGCATTCGGCGGTCGTCTAGGTAAACAAATATGCCCGATCGGCTTGCACGGAGCTTTTCACCGCTCGGCCGCTACGTAAACGACCGGACAAAGAACGGCGAACAAAACGCCACGGTATAGCCATTGCAAATCCTATCCTTGTCGAGGCTTTACTAATGGCATGAGTGGGCCGTGGAACTAGTTTGGAGTGGTTGAGGATTTTCTAGGCTCTTTTGTAGTAGTTTTTAGGGAGTGAGGAGTTGCTATGGCGGTGGAGTCAGGTAGGAGGAATAGTATGGGACCGAGTATTATCAAACTGACGAGTAGGCAGTCGCTACATCGTAGTGTGCCGCCGATCAACCAAGAAGGGGAGTACAAACTCTACGGGTCACAGATCCCAGCGCCCCGCCACGTCAAGACCGCACCGGCGCCGACACGATCCTTCGACGGCATCCTGCGAACCAGGCCCCGAGAGAGGACCGTGCCGACCATCGTTGACTTCGACTCGTCGGCGTTTCAACCGTGGGAGGGGAGAGGGCCGTCTCGGGGAGTCATGGGCTTTTTCCCGCCTGTGAAACTCAGACGGTCCGCTGGTAGCGAGAGAAGTGAAGTAAGTTTGGTGTTGTTGTCCCAAAACATTTCAATTCTTTCGCTACTTCCTCTAAACCTTTCCTCACCACAAATATTTTACTCTGACTGTTGTTGTTGCTTTTTGTATCTGTCTTTCGACTTGCTTCCTCAAAGTGTATTTATATCTTCTTGTAACTGATACAATTTCTTAAACCTAACATTACTAACTACGAAGGATTTTAAGTATACAGAAGGATTTGACATGTTTTTTCTGTGATTTTGAGTTCGATAAGTCTCTACTTTTCCGTGGTAACAAATCCAAGGAACACAGAACCTAAGACCCGACAGGTGTCAGACAAAGAGCCATGGCTCCACAAGTATGGCTGCGCGACAGGTGCAATTAAAGGTGCTTAGCGGGGCTTTCGTAATGGCATACCCCGGGGGCTAGCTTGGACACAGATCGCAATCTGAGTGTTGTCTGGGGATAGCTTCTAGTCTCTACCAGACTCCCGCCTGGCAGAATAATGGGATTTGGCCAAGTTAGGAATAAAAGCCTAGTAGGAGTTAATTGGCCAAGGAGTGTTGGCCGGCCGTAGGTCGCGAGCTGTACTCCTCTGGCGGGTTTTCTGTCTTATTTGACCAATATTTACTATCTTTATCCAGTGATCTGTGGAGTCTGGTAGAGGATAGCTAGCTTCTCCACTAGGCAATCCTAAGGGGGTACGGAAAATAGAATTCCGCAAAAGAAAAAGGGTAAATCGTTGCCCCAAAGAGTTAGGAAATCACATTTCTTCTGCGTGGCCAATGTACTGAAACCCTACGTTGTCCAGAGTCTGGAAAAAATAGTACCTATATATCCAATGTAGTTAGTCTGGTATAAACTAGATAAGAGCTGTGTACATAAAGATTAGGTACAACGGTTTAGCTACAGGTCTGGACCTAAACCTGTACCTAAACAAATTTAGCCAATCATCTGTAAGTTATGTAGCCATCTGTCATTTCTGATGACAACAAGTCGTCATATTTGTATGATAATCTACACATTTTTGATCTCAAAATAATATTTCTAATTTTCAAGAGTCAAGTTGTCATCTTTATTTGAGACAGTAAATTTATCTACTTGTAGTCAAAAAGGTACATTTGTCATTCAGGTCTAGAACTAAGCTAACTAGAACTGGGTTTTTTTCTCTCCTAACAAGGTTATTCAGAACTTTCCTATTTTCAATTGTCCAGAGTTTTATCTTTGACACAGGATTTAATCTACCCAAATTACAGATTTTAGTCTAGATAATAAAATCCAGTAGTGCTTTAGTTTTTTTTTGGCAGGTACATTTGACGCTCATGCATAAACCTGTACCTGAATATTTCTTCTTTACTTATAAAGAAAACAGGTACTCAAACCCAGTATCGTTTCTAGCCACAAATTCACACTATCATTTCCGGTTGTATTCAAATCCGGCGCGTTTTGTAAACTTTACCAAAAGAATGACAACAATTCTTAAACAATGTGGACTATATACTCCACAAAAAACTAAGCGTACACTTGTTTAACAATTGCCTGAAGAAAAATACACAACACCTACCATAACAAGAATCCGAAAATTTCATACTCCAGTGAGTTTTTTTGTGTGAATTTCTAAATTTCTTAAAGTCATTAACTTAGATATTAGTACATGTTTTATTGCCCCCCTTCTTTTCTTCCAAAAAAAAAGCTTCCCATAGCCTAGTGGTATGTTGTCCATGGAATATCCCAAACTACTTTCAGGGAGGGAGTGTCGGTCCGTGATGCTGCATTGACTGAAAATACATGTACTGCTATACGGTACCCACAATTGTCATGTTTTTGCGACCTCAATAACTGATAAACATGCAAAAAGTCATCATTTAAGGATCATTTGTTGTGAGCGAACACACAGTTAAAACCAAACATAGTACCCCAGTCGGAATTGAACAGTCATTTCGGATCGAGGTAATTATAGTTGTACTGTATAATGATTATGGCTTTTTAACCACGATATCTGAACCAGAAAATTGCGTCTAAACTGGTTATCGCTAAGCTAATCACACACAACAAAAGCAGTACCCCAGTCGGAATTTAACAGACGGAGGTAATCATAGTTCTGCTGTATAATAATTATACCATTTTAACCACGATATGCTAACCAGGAAAATTGGGGCTTAAACTGGTTATTGCTAAAGGTGGTGTCTCACTGCACTTGGGGCACCGGTGCGGTACTGCGGGGTTCGAAAGATTACTCAACGAATTTCAGAGATAAAGAACGAATCGTATTACGTTTTGTGTAATACCCTATAATGATTATTATAGCTTTTTAACCACGATATCTTTACCAGAAAATTGCAGCCTTAACTCGTTATCGCTAAGCTAACTACACACACACACACCGTCTCCGTTTCTCTGCGGTGTTGACTTGGTAAGCTAAGCTGACACGATTGGTTGAACGAAGTAAATCGCCCCACCAGTCTCTGCTTACCAATTAGCAACACCTCGCCACCGCGCCTTTGTTTGGGCTCAGGGCGTATCTGTTTTTGTACCGTCTCCAGACACTGGAGATACGTTGTTATAATTAGCTAACTTGTATAGGTGATAGCAGATCTAATTGGTACACAGACTATAGCGTCGTGGTAAGTACTTTGTATAGATGAGAAAGATTTAAGAAAGGTACAATTATAGAATTAAGATATTTTAAAGAGGTATAATTAGATTGCATCTTAGGTAGAGTTCGATTACGTTATGAGGAAACCATTTTTACAGACTGAGGCAGAATATCAGATATAAGAAAGGTACTATCATGGTGTTTAACTCTTTATATAGTGTTTTAGAACTTCGAAAAGAGACAAATTTGGATTTTAAAAGGATATTACGGAGCTTAACTACGATTCCATTATGGTAGCAACTTGGAAAGTGGCAAAAAAGAAGGAATTTTAGGGTGAAATTATGAGATTAAGGTTTTAGAACTTTTTAGCAAAGATGTCAATTGAATTTAAAAAAGAAACATCAGAGCTAGCTAGAGTTGGATCTGTATTTTACGATGGGTTCCATGTTAGAGGCGTTATCATGAAAATTTCCTTTTAGTTTTCTTTCTAATATTTTTTTGTCTTTGTTTTGATAATTTTTCTTTTTAGTAAATCGTCCTTTTTAATTTCCCACTAAATTTGTCAGTAAAGGCTACACTAAGCCCATACATATGACGATTATTTGTGAGTTTTGTATTTCTTAACTTCCTTTTGTCAAATCTTACGATTGTCAGCCTGCAGAGGACGCTGAAACATTGCTTAAAACGTTTCCTCGTATGGCAACGTAACAATGGCCATGATAAAATACCACCCGTGCGTTGGTCAAAGTGTTAAACGTTTACCTAACTAATCCAAAGTTCTTTGTACCCTTAACCGCTATCTAGCCCTCTTTTGGAGATCTGAAAATTTTAATCTGTATCTACATAAGACCTTGAACTATTTGACCGAGCCAGATTTCATATAGTTCACTTTGATACATTTAAGGAAAAAATACAAAACTCTATTTTAGAAAATTGTCGACAACGCAGTTTAGAAACACATTCTTTTGTGAAGAAAGATTCTGCGATAAAAATGACGGCCTTCACCCTCGCATTGCTAACATTACGTCACCTGACTCCGAACTAAACGACTTTTGATTACTTGTCTTTTGTTGCTTCCTACAAAAGAAGTGTAAGTAATTGCATTTTCTTGGCGTTAGCTTGTAACAGTGCTTTCTATACTTTTTGTTTGGTTGCGCAACGATTTTGTTGAAGTCATGAAAACGTTCTAGGCAACTCTAACATCAGGAAATAAAACCCTCTTCCCCCAAAGAAGAATCAAGATTGAAATATAAAAAAGGCCATGATCAAGTGGACAATGTCGTCATATTTCTACTACTAAAAGTAGATCTACTTTGTAAGGCCCCCTTTCCACTACATGCGGCGATCGCACTGCGCTCTCACTGCGACCTAAATAGGATATGTGTAACCTTCTCTTTCACACTCTGTATATCATACAAAATGTAAAAGTGTGACAGAGGAGACAACAAAACATACAAAGTGTAAAAATAATCTTTTCTATACAATTCGTTGAGGGATACGTCAAATTCCAGGTCACAGAGAGAGCGCGGCGAGAGCGCCGTCCTAGTGGAAAGCTTACCTAACTGTCATTGTATCAAGATCAAATGTTAGCATCTAAAATGAGTGAATTTAGGTGCTATTTTTGTATTTTACGCATACTTGAAAAGGAGAAAAGGTCCCAAATATAGGACTCCAATTAGCGGCCCATCTCTGTGTGTGATGACAGGGCAAACAGTGATAACACAAGACAACAAAGAGATAAAACGCGGCGCTTTGTAAATACCATTAAAACTCGTTTAGTTTTGCTCCATTAATCAACTATCGTTGGTGCAATGGTCGACCGGTGGAATTGTCGAGTAGGTAGAGTGTTCGCCTAGCATTAAGCTAATAAGGGCACAACCCGCCGTACGTGCGATTTGTCCGTACGTTAAGTTTTTTGGGAGGCCACATCCGCCACGTATGGCTGTACAGAGCAGGCGCGTCGCCCGCATTGGCATGCGGGTGAATCCGCAGCCTGATGGCACACAAAGTTTTGACTGCACCTAAAGTTCTACGGCGTGTCAGCGTACTCCAAAATACGTCGGATTCCCTACGAGTGCGTACGGAGGCGGTACTTACCACTTTTAGCACGTAGACATGCAGCACGTATTTGCACGTACGACGGGTTGTGCCCTTAGTTTTATATAGGCCGTGTGTTCAATCCCCTGCCGAGTCATACCAAAGACTTTAAAATGGTACCTATTGCTTTCTCTGTTAAGCATTTAGGAAAGAGAAGAGCGTGGTACATGTAGTTCAACACACACCACTACCAGTGGACTAGCCCCCTGCTGTAGTGATTGCGCAAACGTTGTGTGGCCCAGGGTTATTTTAACGGTGATCGGCGCCGCCCCATGTACCATCTATTGGGGGAATGACTTTAAGTAACTAACTTAACTAATATTACTCAACTTAGTAAAACCTCCTACCTAGTGTGATTACCTCTCTTATTAAAGCTCCGATTAACCATATATAGCATGTCGGGGACAAAAGATACAAACACTGGAATTTCTGCTGCAGTACCAAGGTCACACACCAGGGGCCCAAAATCGACCTTAACCCTATTCTGTTAAGTCCCTACCCACATATCAAATATCAGTACAGTCCAGCCAGAGGTTCGAACGTTATGCTGACAACAAATTTCCGGAAACACAAACACACGCACACACATACACACAGACAAAGAAAGTTCCTATCTTAAAAGTAGAATTCACTCCTGAAAATTAATGTAAATAATTTTTGTAGGTCAAGGCCAAACCACAAAAATCACAAAAATCCATTCAAAACTAGTATTCTGTTGACGGACAAACAAAAATATACAAAGAAATGATGTGCCACAAAAGTAGAAAAATATTTTGTATGTGTAGTTTGAAAGAAGTCTCTGTTTTGTCAAAACTAACCGAGAATGTTGGCCCTTTGTAGGGGACATTTATGTTGTTGACATTGCTCCTGACGTTAACAGTCGGGACCAGTGGTCCACCATTGTTGTCTAAGTGGCTGTTGACTTTTGAATTCCTCACTTTACATTCTATATTACTCCCTGGCGTAGTGGGGAAGGTATCGAATATCAGGATTTAGATTTTGTTGTGAGGCAGCGGTGTTGTTTTCATGTGTGTTTAGCTTCACGTGCAAGGGCAACAAAGACATTTGATACGCTGTTCGTTTTAGGATTTGCTGAAAGCGTTTGATCGCGCTAGTTTCCGAGCAAAACACAGAATTAGGTTGTGAGTAGGGATGGGGGGTGGGTTATACCAGAAGAAGCAATAGACCGGGCCACAGTATGCCCAACAGGTAGAGATTAAATTTTGAGCTTTGTGCCGAGTTATACGATATTCTGAACTTCAAGATCTCAACTCAAATCTCACTTGTACTACAACAACAACATGCACATAAAAAGAAAACAAAGAGCAGTGCATGAATGTGTGTATTGTAGACATTTTACCTCCGTGTGTGTGATTTTGGGCTTTCTGGTGTGTTCCCACCAAGACCAAAATCGTTTTGATGGATTTGTATGAATCTTGTTATACTGTGTAGTTTTTGAAACTTGCCTGTTTGGGCTCCCTATCATACTAGTACGCTTCTTGAAAGTAGTGTGGGATAGTCTATGGACAGCTGTCAGACGAAATGCACCTTTAGCGCGGAGGGGGGGGGGGGGTAGCGGCTGGGGGCTGGGAAAGATGTGATGACTAGGGCTATGGTACTTCGCAGAGGTATGAGGTTAACGATCTCTTGTTTCAACTGTTTTTGAGATTTGATTTCTAAAATATTTTTCTCGTTTCGTATCCTACAGGGGATTCCACAAACTCCAGTACCGGCCAGCACAGAAATGGAGCTAGCTCCCACGACCGGTGACGAAGAACCTCCTCCGAAAACCCCCGCAAACATCAATCTCAGCCAACAACAGCAACAGCAACAACCACTAAACCCCCATACGGAGCCTCCTCCTACAGCAAGAGCCACAGTAACCTCCCATGGGACCCGCAGAGGAAAACGCCCTGTGAAGCGCTCCGATACTGAACCAATGGACGTAGATAACACGTTACCGGTTGCACTAGGCCTTCCCATGACACACGTGTACCGCAGGGATACGCCTTGGGTCTACTGCTACAAAGTCAAACAACGGAGGAACAGATTCTACAAACTCTTGGCCAGCAAATCTGCTTCAGATACAGACAGAATGAAAGATTTCAGGACTTGATGATATTGTTTAGTGAAGATACACAGTTTTACATTTTGTTTGTGTGTATATATGTTTGTACATATATTTTTGTAATTTTTCATAATTGTCTTCTAAATAAAAAAATCGTCTTCCTTGAGAAAGATGGAATCAAATTTTGTACATATTATGATAATGAATGATAGACAATGAAAATGAAAAATATATTTTACTTGTTGACCGTCGTTGGTTACTGTTCGGCGAAGACTTCTCTGTTGCACATGTAATACGTGTTTGGTGAAATCTTTGGTGAAGAGTGCAGTGGACAATAAAATATCTCGTTTATACTGTTGTCTCTGGCACAATTGTTTTGTTATACAGATAGAAATCAAGAAATAAGGAAAAGGAGGCTTGGGAATTTCTTATTACTACCTAGCCATAATTACTTATTACTACCATTCCGAAGGTTACAGTAGCTGTACTTATTGAAAAATAATAGTAACGGTATTGATATGACAAAAGTTTCTTGAATTCCTGCAAATATAATATACTAGTAAAGCATGGACGAATCTTTCACCCACTTTTCCCAAGTATTCTGTCAGACCAAGGACATTATGGAATATATCCTTGGTCAGACAGCAAACAGCTGCAGTTATGGTGTAGTCCGTCAGAGGACACACAATTGTTCAGTGTTGTCTACCCTTCGGCTTATCCGTGAATAGTATACTGAGGATGTGAAATAATTGGTACTCGGGTTTCTAATATATAATCAAATCAAAATGGCTTTGTCAACAATTTGGTAGTTCCTCTGCTATTTCAGGGCGATAATGATAAGAGCCCTGAACCGAGATGAGTAGGGGGGGGGGGGGGGGGGGGTACAAACTTAGTCACGTTTGGGACCGTTTTTTTTTCTTGCCACCACGACACCTAGCGGCGAGAAGAATCTCTTGTCATCATAAACCCTAAGCCAAGACATAAGAGAAGGACTGCCGAATCGGTTGCGGGATATCTTCCTTGGTTACGTTTATAAGTCCACAGCAAGTAAATTTTATGGATTAACGTTAATTTCGCCTGATTTGAAATAAAAGACAAGAAATCAACATGCCACAAATTGAAAAATATGTCGTAAACGTCCATTGTTTCTGTTGCAAAATACCCTGTATATTGTAAATAGGATTGCACATGCTTTTTTCAAAGTTGTTTCAGTGACACATGTTCATGTATGGTATCCTAGAGTTCAAACGCCCCTTAGTTTTGAATTCCAGACAGTCAAGTTATGAGCTGGTGAAGGAGTGGCCAATTTACTCCTCTGCCGGCTTAACTCCTTCCCCAGCTTATGTTACTGTCTTATTCCACGCAGGATCTGCTTGGAGATTAAGTCATTCTGTCAGTGATTGAACCCTGTGTTCTGGTAGGCAGTCTCTATTCACATAGACAATCAGGGATAAATATAAACTATAACTTGCAATTTCTTGTGTTTTATGGCATGTGTAGACAGTCTATATAAGGTGTTCAATCACATATGAATATCCAGTATAGTTGCTACCCATGGTAGTATGACCAGTTTTTTTCTGGCTCTGTTCTATTTTATCGCCAGTCTGTGTTCTATCACATATGAATACCCAGTGTAGATGCGACAAGCTTTTTTCAGGATTTGTTCTAGTTAATTTGCAGTCTGTGTTCTATCACACATGAATATACAGTGTAATTGCTACCCATGGTAGTATGACAAGCTTTGTTTTCAGGATTTGTTCTAGTTAATTGACAGTCTGTGTTCTATCACACATGAATATCCAGTATTGTTGCGACAAGCTTTTTTCAGGATTTGTTCTAGTTGATTGACAGTCTGTGTTCTATCACACATGAATACCCAGTATCTATAGATGCGACGAGCTTTTTTTAGGATTTGTTCTATGTCATCCATAAAATTTACTAGTACTTGCTGTGGCCTAAACTCTGAACACCTTTGACGCGCGGGGTTGGTCGCCTCACGAGCTCCCCCTAACGGTTGATTTTATTATTGCAGCGCTCGTTGTTATGGTGAAAGATGACGTGGTTGGTTATTACACTCAAGTGCCGTGGGGAAAAGTTAGAATTATCTTTAATTGCTGACCAAGGACTCTCACAACGGGTATGCGGTTGCACTGTGAGCTAGGTCCGGACAGAGAACAATCAACTACTAGTTCCATTTCGTGGTCTATTTCTGAATCATTCAACTCTCCCTATGTTCGAACGTATTGTGGCGCAGCGTTGCACAGGCAGTAAAACGTAAGTATGATATAATCTTATACTAGAAACAAGCGATTTATTTCACAGAAGAAGTCAAAAGTCTGGCTGGCAGAATACTGGTTATGCACAGTCTGAAAAGACTAATGAAAAGATGAGCAATTTTCTAAGTTAAAAACGTATGACGTGGTGTCGTTTTTGTTAATCAGAACCTTGATTACTTCACTAGGACCTCAACTCGCTTTTCATTGAGGTTATGAGGAAGGTAAGTGTCAGATAAACAGAGATACAGATTCCATCGATTCCTAATATATCTATCAACATGTAATATTACATATACATGGTACAAAAACATGTATATAGCGAAAGCTCATGGTTCATAGTTTGTATGGCGTACTGTTTAAAGTTTGGCACGATGTTGTGCCCTTGAGAAAGGCACTTGACACGATCGACTTTCTTCACAATTCAGTGGGATGACGGCTTCAGGGCCTCTCGGCTAATGTGTTTAAAGGGCGTCCAAAAACACACACTGATTCGGTGCGCTAGTGTTCCAAGAACTGCACACTTGCCACCCAGAACCGTGCTTCTTACGCACTAAATACTGTAAATGCATTTATGTTCGCGGGGATTTAATTTCGCGATAGCGGGAAAATGAACTTCTCGCGGTGGTTTTAAGTTCACGGTAATACCGTAGACTGTAGTCTAATACCATAATAGAAAAATGTTCGCGGTGGATTTAAGTTAATTCGCGGTGAAGTGGTCACGGCGAAAACCGCGAACATTAATCCAACGCGACATTTCTGCATTTACAGTATGTTACATAGTCCAAAAATAAGACCTACTCACATACCAAATATCAAGACAATCAATCTAGGTATTCTGGAGTTATGATGTCCATTTAATACTAATGTACATTACACACATACATAGTTACATGCACATATACATGCAAACACTACCAAATTCAAAACTTTCATGGCGAAGGTAAGAAGACGAAGGTAACGTTACAAGCGATGAAATTGTTTTTGATGGAATACACGGCCAAAACAACAACTGGATTTTGTGGATACTGTTATCCAGTTGATGTGGTTTTAACCCGCTGACCAACAAAAACATTACACCTTTGTGGGAAAATGTCAAATTCCCTTCGGGAAAGACCAATAATACCACGAATACCATTGCGTTGGGTATAGGAGGTAACGTTAACATTCATATGAGAAGAATGAAAAAAATAAATAAACGTCGGTGCAATTTTCTACAAGATCACCAATTCGTGTCAGCATTTTATTCAGTTCAAATTATCTAAACAATTCTTGCTAGATTTGTTTTGATCAACGAGCGCAATGATTTGACGAGGGTCTGCATGGGGTTATGTGGATTAGAATAGGTCTACTTTAAGTTTGGGCCTATGAAACTCTCCCTCCTAGTATTAAAGATCCTTGTTCTTGAAGAAAGTAGGGAATTTGACCTCCCCCCCAAATGATAAACACAGTCGTTTATAGACGTTAGCGAAGGAGAATAACTGTGGTCTGTCATTTTGTGCCCCCCCCCCCCCCCTCTTTAGTGTCCAGTCTCAAAATGTTCACCAAAAGTCTCTCTCTAAAACTATAGATATTCTGCGTGTTTTGAAAATACAGCAGCTTGAAAGTGTGACAGAACATTTTTCAGGCTAAAGCCATGTTGATTTGATTATATAAAGTTAAATAGATTATATGGATGACATCCGCGCGCGTGCATCATTTTTCGACCGCACTGTTAATCGTACCAATCAGCTGTAAAACCAGGAAATATATGCCATAGATTGAAGAAGATATAGGAAAGCGTATACTAATAACATAGAATACCAACGTCAATTGCAATGCCAAAGAAAAGGATGTGAAAGAACAGAAATGATCAGAAGTATCTGTTGTTTGCGATTGGTCTGTGTGTTTAGACATTTATTCAACCTTTCTGGCGACTTAGATTTCATAATAGATGCAACTGTTTTGTCAAACTTTTTCTTCACACGCTCGCATCAGTTTTGGGATCCTCGAAATTGTCATCGATACATTCAAATCAACAAGGCCTAACTCATTGTACAAGCAGCGATATGCCCCCCTAGCAGCTTACTGATGCACTTCAGCTTGTATTGATCATGGCATAGCGACTCCTAGCATGTGGTTTACGAACTGCAGATGTCCTTTCTACAGACAACTTGCTGTTGTTCTGTGTGTTGTGATTGGTCCACAGCTTGGTGTTCCCTTGGGAACGAGGCCACAAAGGGGTTAATAGTCTGTTAGACTACTATTTTAAATCAACATCCGATTAAGACTGCTCAAGGCGGCAATAGAAAAACGCGTATCTTCATTATTTGCAGCTCACCCAACTAAAAACGTAAAATTTGGGCAAAACAAAAATAGAATTCGCAAAAAAGTCCATACACCACATTCTTTAAATGTACTTTACTTATTTGGTGCATTATATTTCGGCCACATAAAAAACTAGCAGGTACATTCTTCGATACAATACAAAGTAGGAGAAGATTAAGAAAACGACATATTAATATTTTCCTTCGGAAGAAATGGTATGTTGTTTTAATTATATCTGACGTCCAAACCCCCCCTCCCAAGTTTTAGGCCGTACTATATACTAGTATCGTACAAGCAAGTGTAATGTGATAAGATATATGCCTCGTAGATATATCAGAAAATGGGCACTATTTTCATAGAATGCCAAACCAAATTCCAAAGTTAAGGAGGAATATGTCAAATCAAAGATTTTAAAAAATCTATTGTTCGGGATACCATACTCAGTACGTTTAGAAGAGGAGAAGAAGAACTTTATTGCACGACAATTGTACATAGCACAAAGTATGGCAACAACTATTACATTAAGTACAAAATAGAGGTATAGGATAAAGCTTAACATCCTAGTTAACATAACAATAAGGGCTAACATAATTCATTAATATAAATTCTAGTATCATAATGAAGTAGGTTCAACTTTCCTTTTGAGGGTGGTTGGGTGGTTGTGTGGGGTGCTTCAGATTTTTGGCTTCCCGTAGGATGACATCCATATACTTAAATCAACATGGCCTAACTTTAACAGCCGGTTTAGCCGGAGAAGTTGCCATAAAGTTAGACAACTTCGACATACTTTAATACAGGGGTGCCCGGACCTAGTGTGTTGTGAAAACTTCTTCACACATTCCCCGTAAGTATTGCAAAATCGGCTTATTATGACGCTTTTTAATAGTTTATTACGGCTTAGTTAATGATTAATTGAAATAACCACCTTGTGACAAACAGAGAATGGTCAATAATTGTACTATATTTGGAAATGCATACAAAAGGTGTGGGTGATTTGCGGGCTGGGGTTGTCGACTGAGAATAACAGAGGTAGGTGTTGTCGAAAACGGTTCGTTTCAAAGTGGAATATTACCCCACATTGGTACCATTCCCGTATACATGTCTCAATGATATCCATTTTTCACAAGAGAATAATGTAGCTAGACCGCTTAACGAATTTCATAGCCAAAGAACGGTCAAATTTATCGTGTTTTGTGCCATTTGTTGTCTTCTAAACCATACTCTTACGTTATGTCTTGTATCAAATTACGATTTTGAAATATAGAGAACGAGTAAAAAAATCTACTTCTGATCGCTGTACAATCGTCAATTGGACAGGGGCTTTACACATTCTTATCTCGTAAAAAAATGTACCGCCCCCCTCCCCCACCACAAGTGTGCCGTACGCGTGGCCATGTGTAAACAACGTTATCAAGTAAACAATAGCAGCTGTGGCTACGTGGCACACTTTCCCACCGTCAACAGGTGTAAGATCAACAGGTGCAAAAAATCTATACCTGTACCCCAAACCATTTATGTCACCTGCCGTCGTTTTGAAGAAGAAGAAAAAAGATACCCCCCTCCCCCCAAGCATGGTAAGATTTGAGTAACGATTGGCCATTAGTATTGTTGTGTTAGCCTAGAACAAGGACGCCACAATAAGGCCAGCTGAGCACGTATTATGTATAAGCCGGGAGTATTTGCTCAGCCGTTCAAGTGTCTGCATAAATAGGCGAGCAAACAATCTTAAAACGTGTGTACGTGGGTTATATGGGTTGGAAGGGAAATATTAGGATGGATGTAGATTTAGATAGAAGGCCAATCTACATTAAGAATAAAAGTATCAAACGTAGCATGCAACGTATTGGAAATCATTCGCATTAAGATTTGACATCATTTTATGTGTGACCATTTTTCCACATGAAAACAATACCTTCGTATAAAGCATGTGTGTGAATGGAAATCATGTATCGTATTATAAGCCCCTAATTTCACGGCATTACCGCACCCATTTCACGCCTTATTGACTTTCACGACGTTGTGATTTGTCGAGCACCTATAGAATTTCATGCACGCTTTCTCGGAATATGAGTGGATCCATAATTCATATCGTAACGTGCGTCATAAAAAAGAACTTGAATATAGTAGCCATGTCTTCCGTAATGTCTAACTGCGCATGCACGAATCCCAATTTCAAGGTCATTCTATATAAAAACATGGTGTGCATAAAAACGCTGTGGGTTCTAGCTACGCGCATGCGTAATAAGTAATCACCTACGCCTCCACACCCACAAGGTCATCGTTTGACGTCATCGCCCCATCTCTTTGACTACTTAACGTTTCTTGTCGTATTATCTTGATAGCATCCCGTCTACATGGCACATTTTAAGGGACAATCTCTTTAAAGATACACTTAGGCCACAGCAAGTAAATTTTATGGATGACATCCTCTGCAGACTGCAAAAAATAATGAGAACGAGATGGGTAAAAAAAAGAAGATGGCAAATACTGCGACAGAGACCCTCCCTAGTAGTCTCCAAGTAGATCCTACAATGGCATAAGATAGTACCTAACTGGCCAAGGAGTGTAGATTTGCCTTGTAGAAACTCCTAAGCCGGCTTCACTCCTCTGCCAGATTTTGATATCTTATGCTACCTTAGGATCTGCTTGGAGATTAACGTTACCTCCCTTGTGTCAATTTAGGTTACAACACAAACCTATTTGAACCATTTTGGTCTATCTGACCATCCCTGAAGAAGAAAGAAAAAATCTTTTTTTCTGAAATCCGGCGAAAAGTATGAGCTCGTTGATGTCATCCATAAGATTTACTTCTTGTGGTCTAAGCCTAAGGAAAACTATGCCAAATGGAAGCCATGGGAATCCATTCTCGTACGCAGATTCGAAACTACAAGGTGTTTTAGGATGGGGGTTCGAATCTGCGTAGGAGAATGTGCAAATTTGATCACTCTGACTGGGTTCTGAGAACTCGGCAAGGGACTGAAGTTGACCACCCGCACGGTTAATTTGCATAATCACCTGCCAATGTTGAGTCTGTGGCGCTACACAGAATGTAAGGCTGTCTATGTATGCACATATTCATGTTAACTTGTGAATGATATGGCCTTGCAGTCATATAAATGAATGGAAATTGTTTATATCTAGATGTTTCAAAGCCGATAAACAAATTAGAAAAACTTTTCGATATTCCGGTGTGGGATTCAAATAACGTAAAATCTCACCCCCATCAATTAAGCGTAATTGGGTCAACTACTTTGCAATTATCCAAATTAAATGGATATTATATATCCCATCTTCAATTCGTTAATATCCATCAATGTAATTTCATACTGAAAGAAAGATTGTGGTATATTGTATTATATTATCGATAAAAAGCTAGGAATATGCTGAACTATTAAAAAAAAGGTATTGACCTAAAATGTATGCAAAGAAGCGAACTTCAATGATTCGAGGTAGCGTGTAAAAGATAAAAGATAAAAGGGATATGCATTACAATAACGTACTGCAGAGCTAAGGGCACAACCCGCCTTACGTGAAAATACGTGCTGTCTACGTGCCAAAACGTGGCCAATCTTTTGGGATCCGTATGTTGTAAGTACCGCCTACGTACGAACTAGTAGGGAATCCGACGGATTTTGGAGCACGCAGACACGCCGTAGAACTTAACATGCAGGCAAAATGTTGTGTGCCGTGCGTTGACGTACTCTCTCCCTGCTCTTGCCAGTCGTTCCCCACGTTTTCAGAAATACGTGGCGATCGTGGCCTCCCAAAAAAACGTACGGACAAATTGCACGTACGGCGGGTTATGCCCTTAGCTTTATACAAAATATATGTATTCATCGGCGTGGTTACATGTCGCCTAGGGGCCCTATTACACTTCCCAGTGGCTCGCTAATGACTTCCGGGTTTACCCTTCTGAAAACGTACCGCTGAGTGCTCTATACTACGTGACACCATTCGTATAATGACTGGTAAGGCCAGAGCAAGTAAATTTGATAGATGACATCCACGCAATGATTAATTTTCATCTGATTTCAGGAAAACAAAACAAGAATTTTTTCTTCTTTGGAGATGGTTAACACGACACAAAATTACCAATATGAGCAAAGAATATGTTGTGTTATAGCGTGATAATTACTTGTAAAAGTGACACTTGTGAATTTGAGGTACTCAGGACTGTAGTTAAACTAGTTGGATAGTTGTAAAAGTGACACCAATTTAGGAGCCATTGGTGTAGTTGTCAGCTTTGTTAGTGATACCAGTCTACCACACTAGTGCCACTTTTACTCACCAATACATGTTTTAGATACAGGAATGAATGTCTTGTTGGCTGTGGTACCATATTTTGTCCCTTTAATTTTTGTTTATGGTGCCTATTTTGAAAATGTAACCATCTTGTTTTTTTGTTCCCATCTTTTTTTTTTCGCCCTATCTCACTTTTTTTTGCAGTCTGCAGAGGATGTTATCCATAAAATTCACTTGCTGTGGCCTAACGTTAACGTCAAGTGACAACGTGGAGTAACATCATTACACAACCTCTTCCTTCTAAATAAAACACAAAATATACGCATTCTTATCTATGATTTCTAAACTGTGTTGTTTGATTTTTTATATATATTCTCCCCCACCCTGAAAATTCTCCACGTATACACCTAGTTTATAAAAAAGACGGCATCTAATTGGATGTTGCTTCTTTTTCCGGTCCGCTTCTGACGTCACGCCGTGGTTGACCAATGACAGGGCGTGAGTAGGGTGGATGAGAGACCGAGCGCAACAGGCCCGCAGGTGCGCGTGTGTTCGCGTGAAAAACACTTCGACGAGAGAGAAGCGGAGAAGGAAAACGCCCCGTTTCAACCTCTTAGCACGCTAAGACGCCGCCAAGACACAGCTTACGAAGAGGAAAGCCCCCAAGGTATCGTATTTTGCTTGTTTTCTGCAAAACCTGAGGTAAAATGTTTCCAATTTTGCAATTTCGTATGGAGGGACTGTCGCTTAGAGTGGGCGTAGACCAACGCACGACAAGCTTAATACTCTGTGGATTTCGTTTATTCATCCGGTGGAAGCGTTGTTACGTCAAACGCAGACGACGTTTCCATCACATGTCAAACTCTAAGGCCCGTTGCCATGGCAACGCCCGAGTAAAGTGCGTAAGAGCGTGCTATGTTCCCGGCCATTTGCGTCAGTGTATCTTAATAGCGAAATACAGTACGGATCTCCCAGGGTATTTTTTTTCACCCCGAATGAAAAGATGGGTGGCCTACGTCAATCTCCGTAGCAGTGAAGACCTTCAAATTCCCTAGATCAGACAGCTAAACTAAATCCATTCTACCCTTTGAGGGCCTAGACGGCGTAGGATTGCTCTAGCTTTGACGCAAACTCCTGTCATTTTGCAAATGTACGAAGACGGAAAGACGTCGTCCCTCATACGCCATAATATATCGATTTTCGCAGGTGGTTGTGAGATGGTGGGGAAGAACATGATGAGCCACAATACTACGAGTTGGACTGCAGAGCTAGCGGAGAGCGCTCTACGTGCCACCGACTACCAGTTGCGCCCCTCCCGCGGAAGCAAGCGACCTCTCATCGATAACCTCTCCAGCCACAGCGATGAGGAAGACGGGGAAGACATATCGGGGCTCCCGCCTAGAGGATCGGTCAGCTCGCCTTCCATTTCAAGCACCGACGAAGCTCAACCCAAGGAGAAGAAAGCCCGAGGCGGCGGTAGTAAGAAAACGTCAAGCCCCAGACGACGTCGGGCCGCACTCAGTGCTAGAGAACGGAATTTGCGACGCTTGGAAAGTAACGAGAGAGAAAGGATGCGCATGCACTCGCTCAACGACGCCTTTCAAGGCTTACGGGACGTTATTCCCCATGTGAACGCGGACAGAAAACTCTCCAAGATAGAAACGCTAACCCTGGCGCAGAACTACATCGTGGCGCTCACTGGTATCGTCTGCAAGCTTCAGAACCAGGTCCAGGGTGACCCAAAGGCGGACCCCGACCCTGACCCCCTCCCCCCTTCCCCCAACTCAGACGCAAACCCCCCTACCGAACTAGACCGCAACTAGTTTTTAGATCAGATGGCTAAACTATATGAATAACGGATGTACACCTTTGAATTTCTATATATCTGGGTGTCTGCCAAAAAGAATGGCGGCCATACTACAAAGATTTATTTTTAATACTGATTATTTTCATACGCTCCCTTCCAACGTTGCGTAGTGTCGACCGGAACATGGCATATTCCAACAGCCAGTTCACAAAATTCCAAGAGTGTGAGTTTGATAAAAGATATGACTATATGAGGGATTGTTAGATCCAAGTCTAAGAAAAAATGGGACCAAAAAGTAGGTAAAAAATTTCACAGAATTAGAGAGAGAGAAGAAAAATAGAATATTTTGAAATGTCGCACCTTTCGGTAAAAAAGATCCTACAAATACAAACACCTTATCTTCGTCTTAAAAATAGATTTCATAAGTATGGTGTAGTTTTTTTTTGTAGTATTGTAATGTTGATATGGCTGTGAAATTATATATTCCACGTCCGACTGCATGAAAAGGACTTGTTAGGAAATAGCTTGGTAAACTAATTTTGCCCAGACGGCAAATCATTAGGGGTAGGTAATGAGTTACTCAGTGCACTCTAGTATATGCAGATAATGCGTATGCATATACCAGTGCTACCGGGTCATATCTACAGTCATACGTCGCAATTATACTCCAAATTATCATAGCTAAAACCTAAATGTGCCCTGAATAAATATATATAAGTATTACTATACTCTAGTGTATCTCCAATACGTTTGTATTAAAGGCGGCAATTTTGCTCTTTGTCGCACATCTATAATGAATTGTAAAGCTAGTTTTATCTATCAGCATGTTTGTTTTTTCTTGCTCTACAATAAAAGGAGAAAAAGCTTTAGATATTGTCTTTGTCTTGTCATTTCCGATTTAAAATGCTTTCTCAAATTCGTTCAAAAAAATCAAAGCAAGCGTTCTTGAGTTGTATATGTATGGATGTTTTGGCCCATCCTTTTGTCTATTTTGTGATGTTATTTAGATTTAGAAATATTTTCTATAATCATCGGTATTATGTAGTACGTCAAGTGATGCGTACGCTATATAATAGCCTTTATAAAAAAAAGGCTAATACGGCTTTCCGTATTCTAAGAGCCCGCCTTTTGCTTGTCAACTTGTTGCTTGCATTTAATGGATCGTAAGTGGAGAGGTTTTAGAAGAGGCAGTTATTTCTTTGTGGTTGGTTCTTGCTATCCCTGCGGTGTTATATACGATTATCTTCCTTGCCAACCAAGGCCGAGTTGCACTCTATCTCGATGAGGTTATTCACCCATGTTGTCTATTTCAAACGCGCCGCACGTATTGGAAAAAAATACCAGTCGCATGGATGAAATTTGATAACTTGGATTTTACTAATGTAATCAAATACTTACGTTCTTTCATACGTGTACGTCACCAACGGACGTATAGCTTCTCCTAAAATTTGATTAATCATCTGACCAATGAGAGAAGTCGTAATAAAAGGCGTCGGTATTATAGGCTTTGGTATAAGATGCTTCGTACGTCACGAACGCCGGTTGTTATTGGCCATCAAAGAGATACACAGAAAAACAACGTTTTATCACTTCTTCTACAAAGAGAAATTCCTTTAGAATATAAAAAAAACTTTGCCTTTCACATTCGTGACTATGGATGCATTTGAAATGTTTACATCTTCATCTTCAGAATTTGGAATAATAAAGTTTTGAAATACATAGCACGTAGACAGCGCCTATATATTCTGTAAGATGTCGGTTTCAGATAAAGAAAATTTGGGTTAGAAATTTAAAGACATTTTCACGAACGTCACACGACCGGATTACGACAGCAAGTTGGATGGCATTCTTTACAGTCGTAAATTTGTCGTAACTCAAAATTCACCTGCCTTGTTATTGAGTTAATGAATGAAAACCTTTATTGTGCATATATGCCCAACTGGGTTAAAAACAGTTCACAACATGAGAACAGTTGACGGATACATAATATACATATACCTTTACTGGCCATCTTACGCAGAGACTACTAGTATATTCTTCCAGCTGAATTTGACCTCTTCTTGCTTCTTTATGATACTGAAAATGTAGGAACAGATACATTTTACAATCAAAGGTTTCTCCTCATTTATTTATTAGGAACATGAATTCGTCCACATTATTTACATGTATGAAGTAGGAGAGCATAATTCTATAAGTTTATAAAATTCAGCTCTCTCTTTGCTGTATCAAAACCGTACGAATAAGAAAAGTCGTACGACAGTAGAGTTTTAAGGAGCCCGCTACTGTTGGCGCATTTTTGGTGTGCCTGTTTATACGACTGGAAACGCGAGGCAAGGGTCAGGGAACAAACCACCTGCTCCGGCTGTTTTTAGCGGCCCTTATCAGCTGTTCGCCTCTCCGAATGTGTGCACAGCAATTGTGACGGCCCGGTGGTTTTCCGGAGCGAGTGTGGCGACTGAAATATTTGCGCGTGCCCCCGCCAACACATGTACAACCTTGGACAACACGGCGAAAGATCTACGAGACAAGCCAAGCTCTTCAGATGCGCAGCTATCAATGTAATGCTGAAGGTGGATGCGAAAGAGGTTTTCTATCAATGAAATACTTAAGGGGGATGCAAAAGAGGTTTTCTATCAATGTAATACTTAAGGGGGATGCAAAAGAGGTGTTCTATCAATGTAATACTTATGGGGGATGCGAAAGAGGTTTTCTATCAATGTAATGCTTTCGAAGGATGCGAAAGAGGTTTTCTAATAGTACCAATCCTCGAAAACCAAGCCCTTGGGTTTGCAAGATATTTAAGGGTCACAAATTGTACTAATAAACAATGCTTTGGTAATTAATGATGTTGTCAACGGATAACTAGATTTAGTTTATATGAGTACTATAGAGGTAAAACAGATGACATCAAATCCCAATTAAGTGAAACGAACGTCGCTGGAACGGAGAATTATACTAGTACTCCAGAAATAGTGTGTTGATATTGAAATATAATTATAAAATATAGGCCCCAAACGTATGAAGCCTTGGATCGTATTAGGAAATTTTGGCAACTCTACTTGATGATAATCGCACCAGGGTATAGAAATTCATGAAATTTATTGAAATATTTCTAATGTAAAAATGCTATGATTATAATTTGTGATCTTTGAAATTTGAGGTCAGTATAAAGCCTTGTACAGTGAGTTTACCCGGTGAACTACTTATACGTAGACGGCCTTCGTCTGATATTGTAATACGTAAACCAGTGTTGTTAAAGTTTAACTAAAGTCGCCCTACATCTACAATATGTGACTATAACAGTGAACACTACCGTTGTGATTATTTCCTGTGTATAGCGTTTTGGTAAAGGTTGTATCTCACTGCACTTGTGGCGCCGGTGCGGCACTGTAGGGTTTTTTTTTAATTTTTATTCGGACAAATAAGACATAGAAGACAGACATAGTGGTGGCGCACTCAAGTTGGGAACTTATATTCACGCCACCACTATACATGTGTACAAAGACTTAGACATAACTGAACTAAGCGAAATACAAAATTAAGAAAGATATAAATAATACTAACATCAAGTAAAAATTAAATGATGTGTAACAAAAGTTGGTATGAGCGCATGCCGGTTCCCCTACCCCAGTACAGGGCTCTAGCCAGCTCGAAATTTTTTTCCGTCAACCAATTCCCATCGTCGCGAAAACCGCGAAAACTAATTATTCCAGGAGTTAGAAGGACTGAACTGAGACCTTGAAAAACAGGTTTTTAATGAGATTATCGTATGCGAAAGGGTGCCGACACACATTGTCAACAATCATAACAATAGTTAAACAAACAGTGTGTAGCTTTTTCGGCCGCGGACAGCGTCCCCAAGCCGCCTGTAGCTTCCAACAAGGATTTTTGTCCGTCAAGATTGACGGCTTGGTTTTAAACTTTTTCCGTCATGAGCAGCAAATTTCCGTCAATTGACGGAAAAACGGACGCTGGCTAGAGCCCTGCCCCAGTAACAAAAGATCAGATTTGCAGAGAACTAAAAAGTATAAATCAGGATATAAAACGTTTAGATATTGTAATAAAGTTTTGGGTTAAAGTAAGAATTTTGGAATTTAAGGAATATGAGAAAGAAGGACTTCCATTAAGTAATAAGGAAATATGCATATTTTCGGAAAGTGTAAATAAGTTAATTGACTGTCCTAAAAGCCGAGAAAGTTTGCCGAGGAGAAGTAACCTTTGGTTGGTGTAATTTGGGCAGTGAAGTAGGTAATGGGCGACTGTTTCGGATCGGCACCCGCAGCTACATGCTGGGCTGTTACGTAGCCCTCGGGAAAAGAGACTGGAGTTCAAGCTGCAGGTGCCGATCCGAAGACGAGTCAGCAAAAGACAGGGATAGCGGGGGCCATGACTAAGGTATTTACATTTAGCCGGGTTCGAAAGATACTCAACGAACTTCAGAGATAAAGAACGAATTTTCTTACGTTTTGTGTATTTTGTTGTCTTTTAAGTCATACTTTTTCCTATTACGCAATATCTTGCATTATAAATAAAATATCGGCGAAAATAACACAACAGTGCCTCAGTGAACGAACTCCGCAGTGCCGTACCGGTGCCCCAAGTGCAGTGAGATACCACCTTTACCTGTCACACATTCACTACTTTACTTCGACCACTTCCGAACCAAAGTCAGCGCTGAGTTGGGACTCCTGTAGTCTGGAAATTAGTATCCTATTCAACGCCTATTCAATATTACAACTGCAGTTCATTCTTCTGATCGCATCCAAGCTAAACACGACTTCCCGACTTTTCATTTTTCGAAATTTGTAGTCAACTGGCGCAAACGACTTTAAAGACCAGCTCCCAACCACAGATGACTCAGCTCACGACTGACTCTCAACCATAGTCTGGAGAAGGTCGGAAGGCCAGAAAAAGCTGCCAGAGGAGTGAAGCCGGCCTGGGAGGTGAGTTTGGCTCCCAGTGGCTGATGACTCCCTTTGGCCAGCTGTACTCCTTAGCCAGCTTTGATACTATTTCAGGCCACTGGTAAATCTGCCTGGAGATTACAATAAAACAGAACCCGCGCCGGAGGTACTGTCAATTCATTTAAGTTCGCGGGGATTTAATTTCGCGGTAGCGGAACAAGGACTGTTCGCGGTGGTTTTAAGTTCACGGTAGCACCAAGCACTGTAGTCTCTTACTGCCATGGTAAAACGTTCGCGGTGGTTTGAAGTTCGCGGGAAATTTGCAACGCGAAAACCGCGAACATAAAACCACCGCGAAAATTTCTGCATTTACAGTATACGGTAACGAAGATTGTTCCGGCATGCCTGCAATGTCTTCTCTTCTCTTCTCATCTCTCGCCTCGCCCTCATCCCTCTGGAACAATTAGCGGTCAGTCCCCAAGGGCTTGATGCCACCATGACCCATACTGATTCCTGGAATCAATGCTTAATTGTGCAACCAGCTATTAGTTGTCTATTCAGGCCCGCATCTTTGGGTGACCTGACTGCATATTCATTAATAGACGGGGCATGAGCGTGCAATGATTGTGCACCTGTCAACAGAATTCCGAAGGGGTTTCGTCCGTGTGGTGAATCTATGAAATAGAATGTTGGAATTTCTATGTTCAAGTGAGAGATGTTGATACACTGAATGGCTTGTTGGCTTAATATTTTGATGTTTTATTGCAAATTCATGCCCATGGGGCTAATTGCAAGTGAACAAAGACTAGATACATGAAATAAATGAATGTGGCCTGATGAGTACATGTAGATCTAAATTTTAACATACACGTTTGACTTCTTCTTTGAAGACAGTTGCAAATGAAATGCCCCATGTATTGAAGTATTCTATAATAGATTGATTCGGTGATCTTAGTAGAAAGAGAATCTTTTGTGGCGTTTTTAACAATGAAAATGTTGGCGTGATTTCGGTCACTCTTTCAAATATTACCTTCGCTAAGAAGGCTATGTTTTCGGTTGTGCCATGGTAGAATGGATGTGGATGTAAACAACATAAGAGAAGAGGTATTCAAAATTTTCCCAAAGCTTTTCATCATCGAAGCCAACTCACCTATCATTTAAAAAATGTTCCTGCTTATAATAAATCATCTCACACACGTATCTATTATGCGTTGAATAAGTAACCATCCATTGAATGAATGTTGGATTCAAGATTGGACTTATAGAAGCAAAACATTACGCCTGTAGTACTGCACAAATCCTGCCTTAAAAGCAAGCATAATAATAAATAAAAGTCCAATTTTTTTCACTAGAGTGAGGAAAAAAAGAACCTTTACGCAACCTTTAAGTTGTGCTTATACCCCTGTCACATTGCCGACGATCGTCGGAAGTACTTCGTGGTCGCTGGAAGGTCGGCCGATTTTAAGATCTATAGAGGGTCGCGCGTATTTTTCGCCTGAAAACCGTCCCTGTGAGTTTGAACGAGGCTCGGACGATCGTCTAAGAATACATTTATGATAATGAGCCTCCCATGACATGGCGCCACCTCTTTCAGGGACGAGGTAGCACACAAAAAAAACGTTCCCCACAAAAAGGCAATAAATAGTTTAATCAATTTTGTTGTGGGAATATTTTTAACCCTTTAATGGACCGCACGGACAGATTAGAAATGATCACAGGAAATGATTGTGTAATAAACATAGCCCGCATACTACCACATGAGCCACACTGTCAGAATTACTCCCTAAGTCAAAGACGTCTAATAATCTGCAATGCGCAAACGTGAGTCGAGCGAAACTCGTCAGACCAACGGGCGTACGTGAGCCGATTTGCGACCGATGATCAATACATCGGTCTCTACTCGCTCACACCTCAAAGCTCTGCGACCTCGGATCACCGGCGAATAGTCGTTAATGTTAAGAACAGGTTTCGGTGCACAGCGAGCATCGGGCGAATCCTACAAATCGCCGACGATCACTAAACAGGTAAAAATCGCGTGTTGATCCAGAAAATACCGGACGTATTACTGCCGAAAATATTATTCAGTAGAGCTCGCAAACTCGTCGTCCGATCGATTATCGCGCAATGTGACACGGGTGTAAAAGATTATATTCCATGCATGTATAGCTTTAAGTAACCGACTGTGTAGGCGGTACAGTACACACACGTCCGTCCCTTTTGAAACATCCTACACTCTGAGATCTTGTACGACGGAAGGTGGGCGGGTCATGTCAATATGACGTCAGAAGAAGAAGAGAAAGAGGACCTCGTGCAGAGCTCGAGCGTGGGTCGTCATGACGGGCATTTCATTAAAGACATGCCGGGGGCAGAACCTAGAATCAAAGTGTGGAACCACGGAGCAAGTGAAAGGATTGAGCCAGCGGTCACTCCGGAGGATGGTACTCAGGCTATGTAGATGGAAAAGGAGGAAAGGTCTAACATCAAACTGTACATGACACTGTTGCTGTCATGTCTTTAAAAGTTTAATCATCAATGAGAAAATAAAACTTTCATATTCTATCATTTCGGTTACTGTTCAGTTACCTCCATGATAACGGAAGCATTGTTTTTGGTGTGTGTGTGTGTGTGTTTGTGTGTGTGTGTGTGTGTGTGTGTGTGTGTGTGTGTGTGTGTGTGTGTGTGTGTGTGTGTCCAGGGCTCATAAAAACACCCACAGTATGTACAAGTTGATAGACAGATACATAAACATACACTCAAAACAGATCATACGTACGTACAAATACATACAAGTGTAGAAGTCATGAGGTGAGAGAGTTATATACACTAAAATCATTTAATATGATCCGTAGAAATGGTCTTTCAAGAAAAAAGGATTCATAATTTTGCTGGCACCGGGTGCTCCTTGCACATCTAAAATGAACTGTCCCTGACATAATCTTCTGCAGTTTTCAGGTCATGTCAGCGTGTCATACAGGCCTCTTTGTGCACCAGTCAATCCTGAGTTTTAATTGATACTCGAAGACGTGAAGTGGGCCCTAATCCAAAATTACTAGGCAGTTGCCAAGGAATTGCGTATGCGGTTGGACTCTCAGTATGGATTGGGATGTGTATGGAAAACGGATCCGGAGACATGACTTAAGAGTGCAGAAATTTTTCATTGCGAACGTTCATGTGCATATGCATGATTTATCCATATTTTATCATTATTCATTAATGAATCTGTTTAGATGCATATGTGCAACACAAATAATAACAGATCCTATGATAGTGTCTTGCCATAGGAACTATCAATATTTGAGTTACATATGTGTGACATTTGTATACGATCTTTTCGAGTTAGTGACTTTGGCATTTTCAACTCTCTCTCTCTCTCTCTCTCTCTCTCTCTCGGATATTTGTGGTGAGCATAACTACAAGAAACTCGATGGTACAAACAGATGTGTATATCTTTAGATGTCATAATGCAAAAATAGGCAAATATATCAAGGACTGCTATTACAAAGAATACCGAAACTACATAATATTGTTATGCTAACTAGGTTGTAAGCTATACCTCTATTTTGTACTTTGTGTAATAGTTGTTGCCATACATTGTATCATGTACAATTGTCTGGCAATAAAGTTCTTCTATATCGTTATTTCTGGAGCATCTACGAAGCGAATTTATTAACTTAAAGAATCCGTCATACTTGTTGAAAAGAATAGGGGTCCTTTCTGGTGTGAGTGGTTAAAAACCTACAGTTTCATGGCCGCATCTGGGGCAATTACTGTCGTATTGAGGTCACCTGAGTTATCGCCGAATGGCAGTCGCTCCAGACCCTTGCGATTTAGCCTCACCTTATAAAAGCTCCTCGCAATTCAGCCCCTGGCTGCAAAGAGAGAGTAGTCAGCCAATCCGAGTTAAAAATCATATTCATCTTTCCACATTTTCTGTAGGTTACTTCTCTCTCTAGACAGAAGACCTGTCTGTGGCATAGGATGTTTGTTGTATATGCCTCTTCCTGCTGTGATTTTAATAAGGTCATCAAATTTGCCTTGCTGTTGAGAAGCGACATCCAGGCTCTGCTGTGATGCGCACGGCGGGAAAAAGGTCGAGTGGCGCCGGCTCTCATTACAGGAAGGCACGGGGCGGGCAGGGACAAGTGCGTTACGTGTTCGTCATACACTTCTTTGTCAAGCTTCTTTGTGATCGAAGCTTCTTAAATCGCTTCATTCTGAGAGAGTCGAGTGTTGTATTTTGTCCTCTGCCGCGTTCGTTTGTTTGTTTGTGTTTGTGTACATACATGTGTGTATTCGTGTGTAAGCGTGCTGTGTGTGTCTGTCTGTACGTCTACCGTCTCTACATCTTAAGTGATGTCTTTTGCATTATTTGTGTAACCTATATGTAGTACATAAAAAAAATACATGTATATGTCAACGTATTTATATGCAAGCATTGTAATCGTTTATTTCGCTGATCATCAATGGTACATGCAGTTACTACGGCTAGACATTTATAATAGCCTTTGAATGGTCACACAAATCTAATCAAATTCTCGCAAACACACACGCGCTTCACAGTTGTATCTGAGCTCTAGCTATTGGGACATCGCTTTCAATTTTTCATTAGTTTAGAAATCTGGTTCAGGCGTCCATTAGTGAGATAGGTTTCCGTGTTTACAAGGTACGAACATGCAACGCCGTGGTCATTCAACTTCATTTGCTGTCAATTTCGCCTTGTAATGAATTTTATCTCATGATAAATGTCTTCTCTTCAATTCGGCCATTTCAGCGGTTTTTTTTTTCATTTCACTATATCTTATCCTTCTGTATATAACAAACGTCTATATCTATCTATATCTAAATACTTTGCCCTCTCTCTAGCTATATCTATCTATCTATCTATCTATCTAATAGTATCCATCTACACCAGTATCTGTATCTATACACCAATCTCTCTCTCTTTCTTTCTCTTCGGCCATTTCATCGTTTTTTCTCCATTTTAACTATATCATGGCCTATACATAACAGTTTAGTAGCACCTATAACGTTATCTATATCTATCTATATACTTCTCTCTTTCTCTCTATCTATCTAACGTTCTATCTACACCAATCTCTCTCTCTTTCTTTCTCTTCGGCCATTTCGGCCGTTTTTTCTTCATTTTAACTACTGTAAATGCAGAAATGTTCGCGGTGGATTAATGTTCGCGGTTTTGGCGGCGACCACTTTACCGCGAACTTAAATCCACCGCGAAAAGTCATTAGACTGCAGTCGATGGTGTTACCGCGAAAAGTCATTTTTCCCGCTACCGCGAATTTAAATCCCAGCGAACTTAAATTCATTTACAGTATATCATGTCCTTCTAAACATATAGTAGCATCTATCTACTTCTTTCTCTCTGTTTCTTTTATCTATATCTATATACTTCTTTCTCTGTCTGTGTATCTATCTATATACTTCTTTCTCTCCCTGTTTATCTATATTTCTATCTACTATTTGTGTAGTTCTTTCTCTCTCTGTTTATTTATCCATCTATATCTACACAGATCTTTCTCTCCCTCTCTCTCTCTCTATATATATGTATATATTGCTTTTGAAGATAAGTGTAATACTTACTATTTATTCAATTGCAAGTGTATCTGTATTCTGAGAACAAGCTTATATATAAGTGTTTTCCATTTGGGGGATTTAAAATCCAGCCAACATCATACGTGTCCAATGCACATCCTAAATGCTTTTCAGTATAGCAAGTTGGATTACCAATGCAAATGACAACTAAGAAAAGAAATATCACGTTGGCGCCCTACGGCTTAATATATTTAGGTCAGGGATAGTTCTAATGCAATGATGAATTCTGAAGAATATCGCAGAAAATTCGTCTTTAAGCAAACGTAGTCGTCTCAAGGTCTGGATGTCTAGGAGGTAAGACCATGTTAATTTGATTATATGGGTGACATCCAATGGGAACACCAAAACTCGAGTTAACAAAAGATACGTTCTTAATGAAATCAAAGTGGTCAGGAAGGTTGAACAAAGTAATAATTAAACACACAAGAGTATGGTATACCGAACAATGTATTCTCCATTTTTTACTCTTTCGCATCTTCGTATTTGAAATTCACTCTGGACATCAGTAGCCATTCAGTAGACATCAGTAGCCATTCATTCAGTAGCCATTCAGTAGACATCACCAGTAGACATCAGTAGCCATTCAGTGGCCATTCAGTAGACATCAGTAGAAATCAGTAGACACCAGTAGCCATTCAGCAGCCATCCTTAATTTAAAAAAAATCTGCAGCTAAGTTTGCTTCTGCTTTGTACAATTTACAGTATGGTTTCAAATCATTTTTTATTGTTTCAAATTTTTTTAGTCCTACTCTTACATTTCATGTGTAGAATTTACTACATTTATACATCATTGAATTGTCTACTTTGTACATGGGGTGGGTAGGGTGTTTTGGGCACACACGATGTTAGTCGATTAGTTTGTTCAATTATTGTTTCTAATGTTGTTATATCTATTCATGTATTCAAATGTATGTTAAGAGGCACTGTTAAAATAAGTTTTTTAACTTGAGTGCAGTGTCACTTTGTCCTGTCTGCTTTTATGTTGAATAAAAAAAAAAAATTTGAAGCAGACGAAAATTGATGCATGCGTTGATGTCGTCCATATTATCTAATCAACATGGTACTACGGTACTTGGGACGAATTAATGATTTGTGATCTCATTAAAGACAAGGGAAAATGAGGCATCATATTACCGTGTGTGTTCTACTACGTTAAAATCTACACCGCCATTTCTGTGAAACACTATCAGGTGTCTGGACCGCCATATGTCGCGGGGGTCATATTTCCTATTTTTATTTGGAATATAGTCTAAGGGATTGACCAGAAAGATTTGGAAAGTACAGGAGCAATAGTAAGATTTTATGAAAGACTTCTGTTGCATTTGTTTATATGATATAAGCCAAAAATCAATAATTCTTAAAGTCATTTTGATGAAGGATGATCATGAAAGTTGACTCCTAATTAACTTACCATAACTATAAAGATACGTTTGTCCATTGTTATTCAACAGATTTTCCGACCGAGTATTGTCTATCTGTGACTGCAGAATTTTAATTTCTATCTGGCAGCATGCAATAAACGCAGCTGAAAACAGCGGCAGAAACTTATCAAAAGACACAAAAACGAACAACTCACAACACTAGCAATCGTTGTTTATTCTACGGCCCCGTTTGCACCGGTGCCCGTAAGGAATGTACATAGTAGCCCCGGTCGGGCTCCGAAGCCATTTCGCCCGGTTGACTGTCGGATATCGCAGGCTGGGGTACCTCTCGGTCTTCTCACCATTAGCTTAAGGAGTCCATTTGTTGCCGGGCCCCAAGTTGATTTTAACTCCCGAGGTTAAAATAATCCAGGGGTCCGGCTAAGCCCCAAAATTAACCCAATACTCGCAGGGTGTCCCACGTAGGGTAACGCCCTGAAGTGACTGTGTGTGGGTAATCTCTTTGAAGATCCTACGGTGCCATAAGATAGTATCAAAGCTGGCCAGGGAGTATAGCCGGCCAAAAGGAGTCAGACACGATACCCACTTCAAGGCTGCCATGGCTTCAATCCTCTGCCAGGTTTTGATACTTATACTACCGTAGGATCTGCTTGGAGATTATGTGTGGGTGTAGCCATGTGTCATCCTTCCTGCCTACAACATTGGACCAAAGCCAAACCATAGATTTGTAATTCTTTAATCTCCAAGCACATTCCCGGTGGCATAAGATAGTATCAAAGCTGGCCATGGAGTATAGCCGGCCAGAGGATTTCCGCCACCTACCGCCTCCGGTGCCCGTCTGACTCACTGTGGCCGGCTATACTCCTTGGTCAGCTTTGATATCATCTTATGGCACCGTAGGGAAGGTGGCTGACCTCATCTGGCCGGCTACACACCTTGGCGAGCTTTGATCTTATGCCACTAACAGTCTGGGTACCATCCGGATAGTAGTTTGCTTCTGCTACACGGAACAGCAGAGGAGCGACTGAATATATATATTGTATAATGAACGTCAGAGCTAGAAGCGACTGTATATAGTATAAAATGAACACCGGAGCGAACTACTTTCCGAATGGTACCCAGGCTAATGCCACTGGGAATCTACTTGGAGTTTAGTCATTCAAGTACCCTGTTACACCACTTCGGCCTCACACATTCTGGAAGGCTGCAACTCTGTAAAACAACTGCGGACACACACAAAGACAAACATACACACCGACGGAGCACAATACCTCTGTCTTTACGGAGGTAATAAAATACATCAACACACAATTATAGTGGTCCAAACACAGGTCTTAACCAGTCCAACACTCTTTAATATGTCGTTCCCAAAACAAATGAAGGTTCACATTTTAAAAACCTCATAGCACACACAAAAATACAAATTATTTTACATGGCAGAAAAATTCAGAATGTGCAGACAAAATCAAAAATGTAATAAAACACAGAAGCATATTCTGGTATTAAGTACTTCCTTCTCTCGAGACAAGTATGCCAAGTTATGTAAACCAGGAAATGTCAAAACACTTCAAATTGTGCAACCAGCGATTGAGTGGTGCGATATTAAACATCACAGACAAGCCGACAAATCGTTAACTACACAGCTAAGGGTTCCTCATGAATCATTTACAGATAAAAATTGACGGAAGCATCCACATCTAAAATTCGAAAAGACACGGACGGAATGCATATCATCCTATTATACAGTTTAGAAATATATAGTCCATGTGCGATTATATAATAGATATAGAATTCTACATACATTTTGTATAAGATTGTAAAATTTACAGCAGTGGTCGTTACTTAAGAAATATTACAGGTTGAATGCATAGAACATTAAAGTCTGAACACATTCTAGAAAAAAAGTTAGATCTTTATAGAAACATTATATGAGTCTATAAAAAGTCAATGATGACTTTGTGCAACAAGGGTACAGTCTACATAGTGGTCTAGCAGCAAGAGGTGGACACTTAAAATACATGTTTTCTATATTTACATGCTTTCTTTGAAACCATGGAAAACAGGTAAATTTATGGTCCACCTCTAGGTTTGTTGTATGGCTTTAGGGGTCTAAAGATAACATGAGAAAGTTTATTACCATATTTAATACATTGTCAATTTGAAAGAACCTTGATCAATTCTATAAAGAGAAGAAAGGCAGGTTTTAAATTTGAAAAATCACACCAAGTTTTTTTCCACCGTTATTATTGTCCAGTACCTACATGTACATTGTGTAAGTGATCATATCTGAGGTGCACTGCAAAATTGTGCTCTTGGTAAAAGTTGTATCACTGCTTATATTGAGATTGAAAATGTCTAAAATCTGTGAAATGTTTGTAACTGTACAATGAATACACTGCAATTCAAAGTTCCCATTTATATACATACACAAGCTTATCATTAAAATCTCCAAAGCAACTCACTCTTGTATTGATAAAACAATTAGAGAGACAGACAGAACGAGTAGTATAGTGGGTGGGTACAATAACATGTTCAGTAGGTCACATTTACACTCATGAAAAATCTTTACTCTTCATTGAAACCCTGTATAAATCTATATGGCAACAGGACTCGCAAATACTCAACAACAAATTCAATCCAAATTACATTTCATCCACGTACACTGACGAAAAATCATTTTCTACAAGCAAATTTCAAACCCAGGACCAAGATATTCCCATATACACAAATAAACTTAAAGGCAACTTAAAGATGTTGCATCTACAATGTTGTTGATGTGTGTTCAAATAATTTCACATATCAGTTGGTTGTCACAATATTCGTTTTCATGGCAGCTTTAATTCTCACACATATACAAACATAAACAAAGGCAAAATTTGACTCCAACGTATATACAAATGGACGATAACTGATTCTAGTCCGTACGGTGCGCTGTCGCGTATCTAGTCATCCAGCTGACAGAGCATGGCTACTCCTCGGTTGATCCAGTGGCTCTGCGGCCGGTCAGACGGGATCTCCATGTAGAGCACGAAGTTTGTGGAGTGACCGGTGGTGGACAGTGTGCCGCGCCTTGCGCTGGTCTTGTACACAGGACAGGTGTAGCTGCTCTTCTTCTTGAACTTCTTAGTTTCACCGGGCTGTAGCCAGATCTGTGGGACTCGGAGTTAAGGCACTGAACAGTGCAAACACAAACACCAGTCTACTCTTGGGAAACCAGTACGTCATACATTGTATATGCATGGTGACTTCTGGCAATGTGTAGATAGAGGGGATGGACTATCAAATAAACTCTCCATGCAATGCAGTAGTTGGTAATGCCAATTATTCAATTATTGCTAAAACAATAACTTCAAAACACTTTTACAGTCAAAAGGGCAGAGGTTATTTTTTGTACTGAACAAAGCTGCATATAAAGTAGTTATATTTGTGTGGCTGTATGTCCAGTCAAACTACAAAATGTCCCAGTCAAACTGCAACTCTGGATGACTTTTCACCTGGGATACTACTTCATTACTATACCTGCTTGATGGCATTATCTAAAGCTGCTTTGATTTATAAGTTTTGGTACATATACTTAAGGATAAAAGTCATACTCAAGTATCTAAGGCCACCTGAATTTCAAAGCCCACAATGTTAAATTGCATTTCATTCCTTTGTGTTTGAAATAGGTAACTTTTGTAAGTGGTGAAAGGGTCACCCCAGAGGTGTTTCTGACTCATAAAATGGCAATATGAGAAATGCTCAATTTGACATGGCGCAAAAAGGATACCACCGGCACGGTGTCGAATAAGATCTTCGGGTAGGACTCGCCAATCACCATCGTCTCTCGGTCCCAGCGGGCGCCTTCCATGAACAACCCCTGCAAATACACAGCATTTAGATTTAGAGTGAGAATGAAGAAGACATGCTTCTTTAAGTGACTGTCACTCAAAGTGCTTCCTGTATCCAATGGTGGCGCCTGAGTCTCGTTTCCTGTAGCCCTGCATGAGCCACACAACTTTGTGCAATCATTACAGCAGGGGATAGTCTACTGATAAAATGGTGTGTGTTTAACTTAAACAGACTCTTTTCAAAAATTGTTGAGAGTCTTTGGTATGATTTGGCCACGGATTGAAGTTAACTTACAGTATGCAAAGCAAACACTTTGTGACTGTAGATGTATATCATCATATGTCAGAGTACATATTGATATCTGGAAGAATTGCCAATTCTATGTTAGATCAAGACATCCAGTTTAGAGTTTCTTTAGACTGAGATCTTGATCTTGATGTGTATGTATAAGGAATAAGAAGTCCCCCATTTCAAGTCAAGCAAAATTGATCTAAAGTAACATACAGTGAAGGGTACTCCTTTTAATTTATTGAAATCTTTTAAGATTAATATCTTAACTCAGTCAGAATAACTTCTATCATTACTTCCACTACCTACTACTAAGTACTACTAATAATGCCTGCAAATTTGATTTTGCCATTAACATACAACATAATGTCCAACTGTTGCTACACAAGCTGTCATCAATTACAATGAATGAACAGACTAAGTCATTGGGTCATTATTTTGTTTTCAGAAAACACAGTTGAAAAAGAAAAACCGGTCAGGAAAGAGGATGTTAAATGACCCTGACCTTGATGTAAGCACCATCTTCAGGTTTGGAGTCCATGTCGCTCTCGGATTTGGTGACCTCGAACTCAAAGCCCAACTGGTCAATGGGGATGGTGTACTTCCTTGCATAGTTCTGTGACACGCCTGGAGACAAAAGTGAAATTATAGAATGATGTTTATTGTAAAAGTTTTTAATCAGTTTGTCATAACATTGTGGCTAGGTGAGCCAGTTATATATGAGCAACTGTAGGATATGTGTCACGTTTTTTTAGCAATCGCACATTCATGAGGATCAACGTATATTGAGCAACTTCACGTTGTGCTAATCCTCATCTCAGGTACCCCATACAAATGTATATAGCTCGGTGAGCAGGCTTTGGTCGAGTGGAACTGGGTTCGATTCCCAGCATTCCTGGTTAGATGTTGACACGTGTTCTTGGGAAAGTCACTTTGTAAAGCTTTCCTCACTCCACCCAGGTGTAAATGAGCAGCTGACTTTGGTTGGGGAGGTACACTTAATGTACATGTAAAAAGGTGCATGATGTAGAAATAGATTGGGCTGAGTGAAGGCGTCTACTGCCCCTATGACCTCAAAAAGACTATAAAATCATGGAACCTTTAGTAGACTTTAAATCTGAGTAAAACTTAATGCATTATTCTGCACACAGTACCAAATTTGACTTACACCATCAGTGTAATACATTGTGAAAGCATACAGCATGCATTAGCAATGGGATTTCTGCACAATTGGCCAGTGCGCCGGCCATACTTCAAGCCAATCCAAAGCCGATGATGCACGCAGAATGCAAAACATGTATTGCGAGTGCAACGTAAAAAGCACTGGTGAATGCGTCGTAATGTCAGCACTCTGGGTTTGATTTGATTGCACAACCTGGGGATACACGGGTCAAATGCTATAATCCCGCGCCGTAATGCGTGCGTTGTCGTGGAACGTACCTGTGAGGAACGACTGGGTGAAGTAGAACCCTGACAGCCAGAACACGGGCGGGGCACCGTTGTCAATCCAGTCGTTCAAGAACGTCAACCTGCGGCAATAAAAACAACATTTCAGCTCAGTTATATGGTGCAATTTAAATCACTTGGCTGCTATATTTCATGCACGCATGGAATCTAAAAGCATGTTGTTGTACAAGAATTGTAGTCAGAGCTTTTCCAGAAGTTGTTTTGGGACAAATTACAAAGCAACCTTTTTCGACAAGCGAACTCTAACAAATCTTGTAGCAAGCTAAATTTATCAGTAAGTTAATGTCTTATACTATAAACTTTGGCTGAGCACTTAAAATCTTGACATTTTTGCACTGGGCTTTCTTCTTGCACCCCCCCCCCCCTAAAGTGCACTCTCTGACATGCATTTCTATTATGTTCCTAAAATGATTAAGGGTTAATGACCTGCCCTGAGGTGTATACGTGCCAAATAATTGATCATGGCCGGTTCCTTTAAACATTGAATAAACGGCCAAGTGTAGCAAGCTGAAACTAACTAAAAGGCCTACCTTTGTATAAGATCATTGACGTAGCTGCCCAGCGGTTTGAGTGATGGGTAAGACTTGGCAGCCCACACCCCCGGAACTCTACCCACCAACATGCTGCTGAACACCTCCTCAAGGTCAGACGACATCACCACCAGACCCTGGGTACAAGAGCACAACATGTTAGTCACATGACCACCAGACCATGGGAACAAGTGCAAGTTCAACATACTGGTAAGCAGCAAAGGGATAATCTGTGTACAAAAGCATTTTCTACATACAATTTCATTACCATGCCTGGCATAGTACAATGAAAATTATTATTATAGCACTCAGTTATGCAAGTATCAAAAGCAGCACTGTACTATCAATGCCTGATCAAGAAATAAAAGAGAAGGAAAAGTGTTTGATATTACAAGTATCATACAGTGCATTTTCCATGTGATAAAACAGTATATTAGGAGTGAAATCGAATCTGGTTTTCTCAGACTTTTCATCTGCAAAATTTTCAAAAAATGTATCTAGTACTCATTTACACCAATTTCCAGTCTTCATAACTACAAGCCGGATTCCTGAAACATATATTTTGATGGTGAATTTTTTTAGAATTTTCAATCAAAAATCAGGTTAAGACACAAAACTAACCTTGATGGCTTTCTGCAGGTTCTGTAGACTAGACCGGACCACGCTGGTGAGCCGGTTGAACCAGTGTGAGACACTAACGTAAGACACTAACGTAAGACACTTACCTTGATGGCTTTCTGCAGGTTCTGTAGACTGGACCGGACCACGCTGGTGAGCCGGTTGAACCGGATCAGCTCCTGACGCAGTACGGTGTTCATGGACTCGTTATAAACCACTGGGTACTTCTTCATCACCTGTCATAGGAAGAAAGATACATCTAATCTAACTTTTCTTGTAAGAATAAAATAGTGGTATCATTGGTATTGGTATTATAGGTGGGCAGACTACTATCTCTTCACATCAAGGGGTTGAATTGCAAGGAGCTTACAATAGGTGGGGGCTATATCGCAAGTGTCTGGAGCGAGCGGCCATTTGGTGGCATTCAGGTGACTTAAATACGACTGTCGCAAGTGTCTGGAGTGAGCTGCCATTCGGTGCCACTCATGTGACCTCAATTTGACAGTAATTGCCCCAGGTGCGGCCATATAGGACTATAGGGTTGAATCACTCACACCGGGAAGGACCCCTACTCTTTTCGATAACTAGCGTATATACTGTATGAAATTGCAATCTAAAAAGAAATACTGATATCAAACTATGACGACATCACTGTTAGTGGGCCTGGTGACACATGCCGTAGTAATGATTGTATGTCAAACTGAAAGCATTTTCAGGACATCATTCCTAAGTCAAACAAAACTCAGTTGTATGATAGCCCTGTCATTGCTTGACTTTGTCACAGCATGTTTGAATTCTACGACTTCAAATCGTAGAACGACTCGAACGATGAAAGTAATCATGCTCTGACGTAAAAGCATCTTATTTCTGGAGAGGCTGTTGCTGAAATTCCCTGTGGGTGATAAAGACACCCGATGTGTTCAGACACTTATTAAAATTACTTGCTATATATATATATCCTTTGATACAATATTTGTCTATTAGTCTATTGGAATTTCTGTTGGGCAATTCTACACTTAGCGAGCATACACATATTAGCTTTTTGGCATCCCAGTTTTAGGACTCTTATTCAACTCATGTACAGCATATTTGCATCAATAGCCCACCCTAGTCAGACCACCCTAAGGGAATCTACAGTAACTGTTGTGTTATTTTTTGTACCAAGAGGGTCTAGTTTCAGATGGTGAAATGTTAATGACTGTAATGAGATATGGCAAAACACTTCCGTTCTGGATGTGTGACTTAGGCTTTGGGTCATTTTAAGTTGATAAGGATCAGAAAGCTTGTTGGTAAGCGCTTTATTTTGTGTATGGATAAAGGGTAAAATTGTAACATGCGGAATGTGTTGTGACTTACAAATTCTAGGTTGAAGTCGGCAGGCAGCTTGCTGAGGATGTCAGCTGCCAGGTCTGTCAGTACATCTCCAGATGACTTCCCTCCCCCTCCCGACACCCTGGGGAGTGTCAGCAAGATGCTGTCAAACAGCTGCTGGGTCTCCTGGTTGTCCTTGGTGATGTCGGCGTTGTCGTGGAGACCGAAGACCTCCGGTGTCGGGATGAGCGGGAGGGCGCGGATGTAGTCGATGTAAGACTGGTAGGAGCCGAACTCGGGGGCGAAGTAGACCCCGCTCTCTGAGATTCTGTTTGTTAGAAATAGATGTGAAATTTAGCACTTAAAGCTTGAACATGTAAGATTTTGGATCCAAAATTTGAAAATCCTTCATGTTGATGACATGGACAACAACCACTATTCAGCATGATTGCATCAATAGCCCACTCTAATCAGCCCACCCTAGAGGGATCTACTGTATTAGTTGTTTTTCACACTGGTCCAAAGAGGGTCTAGTTTGAAGTGCTAATGATTGTAATATGATATGCCATACATATCAGCCATTACTCAAGCGACAGGATATGATTTTTGATGTTTCAGCATCCACTTCCTTTCTTGGAGGGGTTTATTGAAGAGCACACCCAAACCATGAATAGATATGTGAAGGAAGTGAAGAGATAGTCCAATAATACATGTCGTATTATTATTAGGAGACAAATTAGTTCAAAAATAAGACATTGTCAAGACAAGGTTGATGCAATTAGCTCCAGTTGTTTGAGTGCAGGTTTGTTTCTTATTATATCAACGGCCTCATTTCGAAAATGCCAAAATTATATTTCAAACATCGGCATTTAAAATGCTGTAAAATATTACCAAGTTTAACTTACTACAAACACATGTAGATGAAGTCACAATGAGTTTTGTTTTCATGACTTACTTGTAGTCTGGGTTGTAGATGATGCCTTCATTGTAGAAGATGCTGAGGATGGAGTTGAGCAGTCGGCGGTCCTTGTCGTCAGTAACACGGCCTCCGTGGTTACACTCTCCAGTCAGGTACATCAGTGCTTCCAGGGCAGGCGCAATCTCGTAGTCATTCAGGAACATCTACGATAGAGGGATATACATGTAAATTTACCACCCTTAGAAATACAAAACGTCATGTACATTGTATAGTCACAGACTATATTTGTTTGTAATTACATTGGGTACTTACCATGGAAGCTCACTTGTGTTGGTAGTAATCATAGTACAATGCTAAACTTTCTTTCAAGTATACCTTTGTGTTGGAAGAAAGTTTAGCATTGTACTGTGATAGGTACTTATTGCGTTTTTACTACTAAAAGTAACTTTAAGTTACTGTAAATTCATCTTTTTCACATGGATTTCTAAAATCTAAAATCAAATTTAAATGAGAAATTAAAATTTCACAGTGGACAGGTTTTATGTTTGTGGACAAAAAAGCACAGCGACTGTAGCACATTAAAGACGTATTCGCATTTGCCTTAGACAGGAAAACTGCAAACTTTAAGCTAAAAACTACAGTAACCACAAAACTGTTCCTTTTAAAAGTGGACAAACTAAGACCATGTATGCTGATATAACTAATTCAAAAAAGGTGATGTCTTTTGAAACTGCTGTTTCCTGCTTTCTTCTCACCTTGACTTGTCTCATGCTGATACGCAGATCGGACTCGTTGAACTCGTACGGGATGTTCCATCCGAGGGGGCCGAACTTACGCCGCTCTTGCACAAGCGCGTGGAAGAAGCAGAGGCCAAACAACAGCTTCTGCCATTCTTTTTCCTGTTAAATGAAACACATTTGTTGTCGCTTGTCATAATGAGATTTGGTAACACTGTAACATGATTTTTATATTTCAGCCATACATAGTATGGTGAAATATATTGTATTCGTAATGTTTCTTTCTTTCTTTCTTTCTTTCTTTCTCCTGTCAAATCTTCAAAGTGATTCATCTCCGCCGTTCCTGGACCGAATGACCTGAAATTCGGCACAGGGGTAGAGTGGGCCAATACCTTGATGCTTTTTTCCCATTTTTTTCATATCTGCCTCTAAAATGATTTTATTGAGATTTTTTGGTCAATTTTAGACCAAAACTGTATATTTTGGCCCCTGTACCCTGGTATTACAACCAAATGAGCTGAAATTTGACAGAGATGTGCCTTGATAATGCCCCCATATAAATTCAATAACATTTTTGGTGTACAGTACAACAAAATGCTTATTTTTGCGATTTTTTGACCAATTTTTGACCAAAAAAGGACACTTTTGGCTCCTGTACCTTGGTATTGCAACCGAACGAGCTGAAATTTGACACAGATGTGCCTTGATAATCCCTTCATATAAATTCAATAACACTTTTGGTGTACAGTGCAACAAAATGCTTATTTTTGCGATTTTTGGCCAATTTTTGACCAAAAAAGGACACTTTTGGCTCCTGTACCCTGGTATTACAATTAAATGACCTGAAATTTGGTATAGATAGGCATTAGATACTTGGTAACAAGATTCAAGTAAAATTTTTGACATAAACAACTTTAAAATGATTAATTTTGGCACTTTTCTGAGGGGAAATTTGTTTTCTTTTGGCCTCCTGACGTGACCTTCCGTGACCCCGCACAGAGCCACACCTGTGCGCGTCAGCCGGAGAGTTAATTGAATCAAAGACCTAGCCAATCAGGGAAGAGGAGGCCAAAGGCTAATTAATATTCTTAAGCGGGGCCTCATGATCCCGTATATAGCAGTGTTCCCGCCAGGGGGAGCGAAGCCCGCCTAAGGCTCTCGCATTTTAGACTATTCAGAAGGCTTTATATTGTATCAGTTCTTTGGGGCATATCTATGATAATCGCAGCAGTCACTTAACTTCTCTTCAGGAGTTTAGCGTAACACTATTTCAGGTCAAACCGTCAAAGGCAACTAAAAACAAACTTTAACGTTACTGAGTTCAACAGTACTTATAACTTGTTATCCGAAGTTGAAACGCTAGCGATGGTATTTTCGCTGCGCTGTTAGCTCCGTGCGACTGTTGTTGACGGTCTTATAACGGTATATTTTGCACCCCTGTACCCTGGTATGAGTAACATTTGGTATAGATAGACATAAGATAGTTGGTAAAATGATCCAAGTAAAATTTTGGCATAAAGTACTGTAAAAGGCTTAATTACAGCACTTTTTTAGGGGAAATTGGTTTTCTTTCGTTCTCCATGCCATGACCTTTCGGACGTTCACCCCACAGAGCCGACATCTGCACCTGCGTCTAGCCGGCAGGAAGAGTTAATTCAATTAATGGTTCAGCCAATCAGCGAAGAGGAAAGCGAAGGATAATTAATATTCATAAGCGGGACCAAACAATACGTTAACTTGAAGACTCAGGCCGTACAGACTTCTCGCCAGGATTTTTTCAAAGCGTCGGACAGGGGTCCGGGGGCCGCCGAATGTCCCTGGCGGGGTCCAGGGGCAGGGCCACTGTGGGGGGGACCCAGGTGGGCGAAGCCCCCCCGGAAGCTCTTGCATTTTAGACTATTGAGAAGGCTTCTTTTATTAGTTTTTTTAGGGCCATATCTACGATAATCGTAGCAGTCACTTACTTCTCTTCAGCAGTTTGACTTTAAAATATTTCGGGTCAAAGCTTCAAAGACAACTAAAACCTCATAAACAACAAACTTTACTTAGCTCAACAGTATACAAAAATATTGTACGGGTTGCCATCCTTAGTTGAAGCGCTTATTTATAGCGCTAGTATCTTCGCTGCGCCGTTAGCCGCCGTGCGACTTTTGTTGACGGTCTGATATCCCTACGTCGCCGCCTCGCTGATATTCCCACGGACATGTTTCAAGAAAAATACCTAGCAAAAAACGCTGTTCTGCGTCAAATTCTATTCTATAAAACATGTGGGACTCAGTGTTACAGTCTAAATATTTTGTAGAAGCACCGCTGTAGGAAAGAAGGTCCAAGCAATGTAAAACATCACGTAGCATGAAGTTCGCTGTCAACTGGCACACAGCACATGACTGTTTGAAACTCTAAGTCTAATCAACAGCCGTGTTTGATTGATAGCCGGCGGTCCTTTGATGAAGTCGGCGAAAGGTGCGTTAGTTAGAAAATCTGCGTTTAGTTTTGATACGTAATTATAAGTTAGACAGTGGCGAGAATGATTATTTTCTCATCAATATTTCTCTTCAGAATTATTTGAACTTAATTGTACATCTAAACAATTGGCTTACCTGTGCAATGTTTATATGATTAATGATCAGTGTACTGAAATCATGTGTAACGTATGGCTCCTAGTCAATAGATCAGCATTTTCTCTATAGTGACCACCTGTCTATAGTGGCCACATTTCTATCACTGGACTGGAACTTGCGAAAACTGCTGTATTTTCTCCAGAGCAAATGTATGTGTTCCTAGTGCTGTTGTTGTTTGTCATAAACTTTGAACATTTAAATTGTAAGTAACTTTAAACTGCCAGAGTTTCAGCCCAATAAAACACTCCCAGCGCCAGGGTATGAACAGACTGACCAGACAGACGAAAATAAATCCTCGAACAAGGTTCAATCGTATCTTCCGGGTCTGGCAGGAAGTTGTTAAACTAAAATAAGAATAGGCTCGATGGCTGATTGCATACAAAGTAAAACAGTTTAACAGTTTTACAGCTTGAAGAAAACAAACGCTCCTACAGTACCTGCACCTGCTTGATAATTATTAAATCGTATGCCCTACTTGAATAAAAAAAGTTCACTGCAATAATAAATGTACCCACATCACAAGGAGCTTATACTTTTTTAAACTTACACCTAGTTATCGTACTGAAAATTGTTAATGACATTACATGAAGTCATTCAACAATTTTCAGTCATGATGAAAATTTTCTGAATGGAAGTTGTGATTATTGTCATTTTCTGAAAAATAGAAGCAAGCTCTGTTTTTACCTGGAATCAATTCACAATACCAGTCCACTTTGGGGGATAATGTACTGTTAAGAGGATGTTCCATTTTTGCGCAGGGGTGATTTGGAACAGTCCAATGTTGCGTGGGAAGGGGTATGGCTGAAATATGCTGTATTTGCTCTTAAGCAAATGTCGGCCTTTCTAGTTTAAAGAAGCATAGTGTGGAATCTGACCAATGACTGTAAAATAGGAGAGGAAAGTGATCTTGATCCAGTTTTAGCTCACTGAAGAGCTAGTCTTCCACTGGTCGTGACAGAGAGGACAGACGCTATGTACAGTATTTGCAGGTTACAGGGGAAATTCCCCGAGTTCTTTACAACAAGCACAATGAACAGTGGACCATGGCTTAACATCCCGACTTAAGGACAGCAACCCTTTACTGTAACGTGCATGTCAGGTGAGCGACACAGCCAGAATCGAACTCACAGCGCCTAGTTCCAGAAGCAGGGCTGCTAACCATTGGACTACGCACTCTACCGTAAAATATTCCTTAAAAAGTACCTTGTTACATCCTGAAAAGAACTGCGGGTCTGAGATCGGGTCATTCAGGTACGATCGGAGAAGGTTCATCCGTAGTCCCTTTGGTGGCTCGTTCGTCATCTTCACGCCATTCTGTAGGATGGCTACAGGAAAGTCCTCGGACGGGTAGCTGGTGAGCCAGAGGCGGAAGTCTGTGTGCGTGTTCTCGGGGACAATGACCTCTTCGCAGATCTTCTCCAGACGAGGCATGAAGCTGGTGGCCAGGTGACAATTCTGCAAGACCACCCAGGTGCCTGCTACAAGCGCCTTGTTAATCATGCCCTCGGCTATGGGGCCCTGTGGACGGGTAAGAATGCTAGTGTCAAAGAAGATGACCATACTAAGTTTAAGTTACCGAACAAAATTGCTTTTAAATTTACTACACTAAATACAACATTTAGGGTTCGCATCGAGACTTGTAAGTGGTGTACAGTAGAATTGGATATTTCGGTACCATTTTAATGAATGAAAGCATAATACAACAGGTTTTTAAAGGATAGAAAATAATGAGATTCATTTAGAAAATCTTGATCTACCATGAGTGTGCAACAGGGTGTCAACTTGAGACCTGGTCTAAGAATAAACTTTGGCGTGAAAATGCAATCTGATATGAAGGGTACGTTTAATTTGAATTCAAATCGAGCCACACCCTGCGGGTCCAAAAGTTAAGAATCTATTGGGAAGAAGGTTGACAAAACACACACCATTCTTCAGTGCTTTCGCATTTGTCTAAAGTCGAAATGTGATAATTTTGATGCCATATAGGGCTTTCATTTCAAAAAGGCTGTAACAGAACCAACCAACCGACAGTCTTTTTTTGAAATTGTTAATTGAAAGCAGACAGAGGAATACTGCAGGAAACATGCACAAGTATCACAAAAATGATCTGCGATGATCATCGTACCACAACTCCATAATGCATTTGGCCAGTGCCTAAATTGTGGTAAATGCATTACCTGTCCTTGTCCAAGTGACACAGACTGGATCTTGGTTCCACCCTGACCCTTCTCGTCCGCAAACTTCATCAGCCCGGCCATTGGGTCGGCTCCCGGGGACAGCACGAAAATCAGCGGGGCACAGCAGTTGGAGTCGGCGAAGCTGCCAGCCAGGTCAAAGGTTGGGGGCTCGACAAAGGTGCGCCCCATGTTGTCAATGATGAAGTCCTGTGGGGAAAAAGGTTGTGTTCTCAATAAGGGACATCTTTACTCAGAAAATGGCTGATACTAAGTAACAGCAAAACCAGAAGGAAAATAGCATGACTGACAAGTCTGCAAGCTCTGAAAAAGTTTTTTGGGCATCAACATGTCCACTGTTTTTACTGCTTATTGTATAATTCTTAGGGATATGCCTTACTTACCTGTGTGGCAGGGACTATTTTGTCAGGGCGGAGGCACCTGAGCACCACCATCCGGTGCAGGCCGCTCAACATGTCCCAGGGGTCAGGCAGGGTGTCCGTGTGGGGGGTGCTCGAGTCGTAGATCTTCTTCCACTCATTTATGTTGTCCTAGGAGAGATAATAGTAGGATATTCATTGATTTGCTATTCAACATTCGTACGGACATGTAAAAGTGCCATACTACAGCATATTAAATATACCCCTAAGTTTCAGTTATTACTTGTTGTCACAGATAAGCATTTTCACAACATTTGACTTTTTGAAAATTGCAGCAGGGTGTTGTCAATAATAATTTGAAATGGACACTTTCGTGGCATTTTCAGTAACCCACTTGAAAAAATTCTGTTGCAGTACCTACATGTAGGTCACATACTAGGGGGCCCAAAATCGAACTTGACCTCCATCTTACCAAAACCTACCTACATACCAAATATTGTAATCCATCGAGAGGTTCTTGAGTTACGCTGACTACAAAAATGCGTGCGCGTGCACACACACACACAAATAGACACACCCAAAACATTATCAATTTTTTCATTGAGTTAACAATTCTGTAGCATGGTAATAATACAATTTATACCAATATTTGCAGTGCAATTATTTTGTTGATTTATTTTGCACAAAAAGACATTTCTAAAATTTGTAGTGATCATTAAGCGACTTAATAAGGAATAAAGTAAATTCTGACTTACCCGGACGTGCTCAAACAATCCACCTAGCTGGTCCAGGTTGGAGGCACGGACCAGCTCGGACCAGGACTTGTCGGTGAGCCAGTCAGGTGCGGGGTTGGGATGGGGGTTTTCCAGGGCCACACCTCCGGTCAACAGGAATCTCCAAACCTCCTCCACAACCTTACCACTGTTGTACACAGAAAAAATATGAACCGATTAGAAATGATAAAAAAGAACACTGTCAACAGTTGAGATAATCTTCCAATTGTCGTAACAGAGAACTTCAAGGTAGAAAAATCAATAGTATATACCTACATACAGGACTGGTTCATTGAACGAGGGAAATTTCCCTAGCTCCTTTCAACAAGTGCAATGAACAGTCCTATGGACTGCACCCCTTTTTGGTAGCAGGCACGTCGGGTCAGCAACAATAGTTGGAATTTACAATCCCTTGGTCCAGAGACAGAGCCACTAACCTTTAGACTATGCGCTCTACAGCTGTATTACAAAGGAAGTGCAGATACTTACGCTCCCTTCAATATCCCCACACACAGGATGAAGGAGAAGAGCAGCTTGTCCTTCTCAAACAGGGATCGGCACACATTGTTGTAGATGCTGACTGTGAAGTGGTCGTTCAGGTTCTCAATACGCTCCTCCAAATCATCCGACTTCTTACTGTTTTGGATGGACTGGACAAAAAGAACACATCATGATTCAAAAGTTGTGCCTAATAGTATTGTAAAATACGTTTTATAATTAAAATGAAACCCTTTAGTAAAAGCTATTTTCTACTTTAAGAGAGAAGGAACTTTTTTGCATACTTATCTCTATAAAATACTATCATCTCTCACCTATATATACTAATTCAAATTTTTTGTACTTTTATTCATCAAAGCTTATAAAATTTCATGCATTGAGGCAAGGACACTCAATTTTACTGCTGGACAAACTTTATGTCAAGCATTTTCTTAATGTTTTTAAATTAGTAGCAATAAAGTGAGTGAGAATTTCTCTTTCTCTTTAAATGTTGCACCAAGAATTGTTGAGAATCTTAAGCCAGAATTAGATGAATTCTTTCATGAATACATGTTGTACATTCCAATTTAATAAGGTCAAAGCAAAAAATGACAGCTGTCAATTTCTGCAAAGACTATTTCTATATTTGAAATCGCTCTTAGTCTTCAAATGCAGAATCTGTACAAAATCTTAAATGTTTCACTCTGGAAAAGTTGAACCATTATAATTTCCCACACAAAAATCATACCTTGACAAAGACTGGAGCTGTTCTGTCAAAAATTTGGGTAAGTCCAGTATTTGTATAATTCAAAATTACAGTTCCACTTTTCCAGAATGTTTCCTACCAACACATATGAACTTGCAAGTTATGATGTTTCATATTGAGACCTACCTGTACATATAGGTTAATGAACCATGTGAGAGAGTATTGGTACATGGGCTCGATGTTGGCCAGATCAGAGGCACAGAAGAACAGGATGGCAGAGTGAACCGCCACAGGACTGTAGCCAAGCCGGGTCTCATCTATCTCTTTCTGGGTCACATCAGCAATTTCCTACAGAAAAAAAATTATAACATTGAATCATATTAGTGTACAATGTCATGTTGCATTGTCAGTAGATATATAATGTATGTAAGATTTTGATGGGGATGGGAGAGTAGGAACAGATTTTCTCTCAGACTCTTTTTTCATGTTGATATTCATGTTTATCAGATAATTTAAAACTGCAAAAATAAAGGCAGACAGACCAAAACAATATTACTTCACTATGAATTCATAGCCTCTTTCATTGACTCCATATGACCTGGAATGTCTGTCAAGGTTGATGAATTCACTAATTTTACCACAGTGACCTTTGTACTCTATTTCCTGTCACTTTGTCTTCTTGCCCTTTACTTCCTGTCACTTTGTGGTGAGAAATATACAACAATAAAGCACCATGGATGGTTCAGTTGATATTTCAGCACCATGGACAGTTCCTATATATAGCATCTGGAAACACAAGCAAAAACACAAAAAAAACATCGAAAACAAAACCTCCAAGAAAGAAAACCCACCTGCTTGGCAGAAATCTCCTCCGACAGCACCTTGGAGGAGGAGAGGATCTTGATGGCCGTCTCATCCTCCAGGATGTTCCCCTCCGAGGAGGACAGGACCTCCAGGATCTTGTCTTCGATCTCCTTCAGCTGTTTCTTGTTGGCAGCACTCTCTAAGATCAGCTCGTTCTTCTTCTCCTCCAACTCTGGCTTCTCCTTAGCTGCCACAATCCCCAGCAGCTGGTCTTGTAGACCCAACGGTGTGATCATGAAGTTCACCAGACATACCTATACAATGAACATATTCATAGATGATCATGTGGATGCTGATGCACAATATATCTAGCCTGATATTACTACCATGAAGATGAAGAACATAGCAATGACTGCTGTTATAGCATCTCTTCTCCCTAAGTCAGAAACATCAACCTTAGGCAAGCCTAGGTTTGACTTCACTCTCTCAATAGGCAAATTAAAAGTAGGGGTTACGAACTTCAAGGCTGCTCGGGAAATTCCCTACCCATTTTAACCAGAATGGTTTGATCCATTGACACCAGCAAGATCCCCTACTCTTTTCGATAAGAGTGTCGGGTTCTTTTAAATGCTCGAACCTCCATTTAACGTCCTAACATGTAACATTCTTGGTATAGATTGCAATCTGGTAGAAACACCCATCTCCATCAATCATCTTACTGGAGTAGATAATTTTCTTTACATATACATTAGATATCTGCTTTAAAGACTGACAAAACATCATTTCATGTCACTTAAGATCACTGGATTGATTTGAAACTCATGATTTAGAAATAGGAAGCAAGCTCTGCATTTTCAGAATCCTAAATCAAGATCTCTGATTGCAATCCTTTGTCGGTAGAATCAGTAATTCTGATGGATTGCAATCCCTCCCCCGATGTGTACATAATGAAGTGATTGTAATGACCTAAGGGGTGGGTACCGGTACAGGAAATTCAGGTTCAGGTCCGGTTCAGGTCCAGAGGATCAGATCCAAGTCCAGACCTGAACCTGGACCTGATTCAGTATGTGAAAACTTGTGAATGGACGATACTTAAAACATTTATGGTCCATTTCGCTACAAAGAAATCTGCTTTGTGTAGTATTCGACTTTCACTGGCGTTTTAAAACCCTACAAAGCTAACTGCCTCTGTACAATTGACTGTAAAAGTTGACAGAAATTACTATAGACTCTATGCTACTACTCTGTTGTTATTTTCTTAGACCGGTAATCCCAAAAATGTGTGAATGTCTGTTCATATAATCTCACTGTTAATTTTCCAATAGGTCCAACATCCGGTCCATGGAATTTTTTCAGGTCCGGTTTTTCTGGACTGGTCCAATAAAAAAAAATGGTTTTGTACCGGTACACCGTACCCCTGACACAAAAAGTCATCACATAAAATGAAACTCAAAGTTTGATGGCATTTAAACTATGTATTAAGAAATGTTGGGTGTTGAACTGACCTTGACAGAGATTTCAGGCATGTAGTGAGGGTTCCTCAGCCTGGTGGTCATGTAGAACCTGAAGTCCTTCGAGTACTCGATCACGTTCTCTCCCAGCTTGATGTAGTCTACACCTCCCTGTAGAAATTATTAATCACACAACATAAAAGTCATGTTTTTTTGTTTGAGACAGAGAGACAGAGAATAGAGAGAGAAACAGAGAGACAGAGACAGAAGAGAGAGAGAGAGACAGAGAGAGACAGGTAGACAGGCAGAGAGAGAGACAGAGAGAGACACTTCAAGGGTCTCTAAGATATATTATTTGCAATGTACAATCAATAGATTTTTCTACGTGAAGTGAAGCATGTGTTCTTTGATCATACCAAGTTTTGTCGATGAATTAATTGACAATGTTGACTGCCTCCTACAATATGCACATTTAGACCCAAGACCACAAACGTGTCAGAACATCTGCTTGATGAATACAGGTTACAGGATGGAAAAACAACATCTCAAGAAAGCTTTAGATTACACAATCATGTAGTAAGCTTATGAGACCCAAGACCACAAACCTGTCGGAAAATCTGCTTGGTGAGGATGGGTTCGAGGATGGGGTCCAGCTCTTCGGCGATGTTCTCCAGCAGGACAGGTGTGCCAAACGTGATGGAGTTCTCCAGCGTACGGATGTAGTTGCCGTCTGACAGCTTGATGATTGACAGCTTGTTCATTTTCTCCATGTTCTTCACCCACTTGTTGGCTTGGCCTACAAGGGTGAAAGTTGAAAGGTCACTCTTCATACATAATATGAAATTACAACTTCTATTAAAGACACATATTGCTTGTAAAAAGTTAACAAATATTCGTATCATTAATAGTTGGCTCACAAGAAAGGTCAGCAACACCATTATTGAAAGAGACTTCGATACTCCTCCCTGTTTGAGTCGCTTGAGTGCAATGTAGATCTTAGGCCAGTTGGACACTGTTTAGCCCATTTCATACTGTCTTTGCCCCCGATAGATCTGCTTGGAGAAACTACTAACCCTGAGGATCGATCATCAGCGGCCACCGTCTGGAGTTGGACACGATGATGCCGTTGTCAATGGAGAAGGAATCCACGGGAAGCCCCGCGATCTGCCACGCCCGGATCTTGACGGGGTCTCCCAGGGTGCCGTTCAGGGAGAAGGTCTGGGAACAGGGGATGTTGTGGTCTATCGCCTTCTTGTGCCAGTCTTCGGTACACTCCTGTTGACGTAAACAAATGTTCATGGTGAGAGAGCAACACAGTTAAGTACAAATGTACACACCCAAACAAACTTAAACACACCCGCTACAATACAATGCAATATCAGTCATCCTCCTGTCTACAACATTGGACCCAAGCAAAAGCCCTAACTTCCAATTCTCCAAGTATCCCATTACACCATTTCCATCTTATATTCTGGCAGGCTCTGTGCACACATCAAGACAATTTAACAAATACAGTAACCAACTACAATACATTGTACCTCCATTCTTAGGAAGGTTATAATTATAAACAACCGACCTACGGTAAATTGTAAAGGTTAGGGCGCTACTGCTGTCTCTTAACAGAGACGGGGGACCCCATAGGCTTTCTGCAACTTTGATCCACTACTCAGACTGTAGAGTTTGGCCTCAACCTGTACTTACAATCCTGTAGTCAACAGTAAAAGCTCCGAGGTAGGAGACCACACCAGCGGATAGAAGAATGTCTCCCGTGGTGTTCACGTAGCGAATGCCCAGCAGTCTGGCGGCCTCGCTCCAACGGTCCTTCTCGCCGCCGAGTCCTCCAATCAGCTTCTCCGCACGGATCAACTTCTGCGAGCACAGCTCGATGTTGGCCTCCAGGTCCTGTTTCTTCTTGGTCATGACGTCAAACTGGTCATTCAGGGCCTGCAGTTTGTCCTCAACCTGCAAGGGCACACATATGATCCATCAGCAACCTACATGTAGAACTGTACTCACATGTTCCTAAATGATCTATACCCCGATTATACATAGAAGAAAAATCGATTAGCCAACAAGTCTGCGATATTTTTGCGATACACCCAGTGTTCTTTTGATACGTCATTATAGTCTGTTGATGTGCTATGGTCTATCAGTACACAGCAATTTCTAAATTTCTAGACATCGGCCAATGTTCAAGGTTATCAAGCCTTATCCAACATAACACAGTAGACTTCCAGACGAAAAATAGGCTGGATTTCCTGTTGGTTTTTATACCAGCCTTGCCAACCTTGTGCTGATTATCAACTACAGTATGACCAATGTGACTGTCTGAAAATGTGCATTTAAAATAGCATTTTTTTACAAGTTCTACATCTGATATGTACTGCATTTTTAGATGAGTGCCTGAGAAGCACAGAGAAAAATATTGCGGGAAAACTCACGGCTTTGAGTTCCGCTCTCTTCTCATTCAGTTTGGCCATCTGCACGGACAACTCTGCCTCTGCAATCTTCAGCTTGGCCTTCTTGGGTGCAACGACCTGAAAAAAAAAAGGAGTCATACATTAAATTTTGTGCATTATGACAGATGGAAGAGGTTTGAAAGCCTAGAGGCCACCCAAGAGGGAGATGGGAAGAGCAGGTCTTCAACACACTCCAGGAGCTGGGGGTCTCCAGATCCGACTGGACTGTCCACGCCCAGTGTAGAACAACGTGGCGAAAACTGTCTGTATAGCCACTACACATTAACTTATGATGCAAGCAATTGATTGATTGAAGGAGTTGGGCCTCTTGAAGAATCATTCAAAGAAAACTACACTATAAGAAACTTTGTTATTGTTATTGTAACCTCTTTTTAAGCATTTTTTGAGGCCGTAGGGACAGTGGGTTGCAATCCACTGTGTCTAGGGTACGGTATTAGGTGGAGCCCATCCCTCTCCTTCCAAGTGCCTTTAACCTCACCGACTGAAGTCAGGTGCCCATTTTTACACCTGGGTGGAGTGAGGTCTTGTAAAGCTACTGCACAAAGTGCACAACTTCAAGCCAGAAATTGAAGTCTTGACCTGTTGATCTAATATTCACAAGCCTTAATTGCCACTCAGGTATTTGCATTAGGTGTGATGCAAATACTACTATTTTATGTGGGAGACAAACAAACAAACAAACAAACAAACAATACCTTTGCCACCCTCTCGTACACTTCCATGGCTCGTACCCACTTGCACAGACCCTCGCAGGCCGACGACACATTCTTGATCTTAGCAGGGTCAAACTCAGGGTCATTGGTATATCTGTGGAACAAATGTGTGACTGTGAGGACAGGGTTCATTTTCAAACCTAACATTAAGAGGGGAGTTTGCATACATTTAACAAGTATAGTTGGTACATCTATTATCAAGAGAGAGAGAGAGAGAGTGATATAGATTAGATTCTACTTGTTCATACCGAAAAGCACTCATGGGAAAGTTAGGAAAACAATGTTCATTTCCAAATATCAAAAATTAAAAACAATGATCGAACAACATCTTTTTTATTTTCTCATTGGTTCTCTGTGGTGTATTTGATTTTGATTTTTTAAATATGTATTTTAATCATACCAGCAATCAATTTGATTGGGATTAAAGATCATGTAACATCTATTACAGTAAGACAGTCACATGGACTACTCTAGTCTTTTGGCAATTTGAGAAAAAAGAAATTATTGATCCAACTGCACAGTTGTTGCACTGTCAAAAGCAACCATGCAGTCACAGTCAGCCTTTTGGGATGTGTATTGTGGAATGGCTACTGTAAAGAATGCTGGGAACTATGTCAGTCCTCCTCTGGAGCTTGCCAACCACCTTACCTGTCTCGAATCTTCTTGATGACAGGTGCTGGGATGTTGTCCTTGTCGTACGTCTTCAGGTGATCCAAGAACTTCATGTCGCCAAGAAGCTTCTGAGACGGACCCCAGTAGTCCTCCACCATCTTGCCCGAGCCGTCCGGTTTCCTCTCGGGTTTGATGGCGCGCATGACGCAGATGGCCTCCATCACAAGCTTGACTTGAGCGGGTGGGTTCTGTTGAGAGAAAAGATTTTTTGAAATCAATTACTGATTTTTATGAAGCTGGTATGGCTGTTCACTTGATATTTCTGTTGTAAACATCAGGCAAAATATGTTCTTGTTGATACATTAAATTTTGTATTGACCAGTTCAAAAGACAAATGACAACGTACATTGCAGCTCGTGATGGCTTTGCATGTTTTTCTGTGGTGACCTATTCAATGCCAAGTCAAAAACACCATGAAAAGTTTTGTTTCGTCTGTAGCACACAGTTGTCATGGTGCCAGTACATGTAGGTGGTTTCTGAGTGGCTATCCATTAAGGCACCGGTGTTTCCATTACTGTGCAATATGTGACTTTGTCATGACTGTATATATGAATAAGCACAATTCTGAGAAGCCAGAGGCCATACAATGTACTTTGAAGAAAACTGTGTTGTAAAGCATCTTTTAATCTTTTCCCTACTGTCTAACCCTGTAGCCAATACAGAGTTGGTAGCCAAACGGCTACATTAGTGTGCTGTAGGTTATTGAGACTAATAGCAATGGCAGCTGCGAAAAAATTAACGAACCTTCATGGACTTGACGACGGTGATGTCGGCAGGTTTGAGGGTGTTGAGAGCAGCTATGGCAGCTTCCAACGCGGGCATGGCCACGGCTAGATCAGCCTCACACTCATCCTTGATGGCCTTGGCCGCGGCAGCTGCCTCGTTAGCTACTGCCTCATCAGCAGCGACAACCTGAAAACAAACAAACAAACAAACAACAAAATGTTAGCTCCAGACTTAAACATTGGCAGGAAATCTTTTCATCCATCGAGCAAATACCAATAGTGATTGGTGTTGCCTTATAACGCATGTTTACCTTAATCTGTGGGGTAACCTATATTTGTTGTTTTTTAAAAACTGGGTATTTAGAGATTTTAGGTCAATATTGTGGGTTCCAAATGTCAACACTTTCAAAATATTGCAACATGACACTACGTTCCAGCAACTTAGATAGGCCTCTATGGAGTGAAATATGTACTTGCCTGGTCCCGACCTCCAGTCGTTGATGTATGTACTATGTAACGATCCCTAAATACTCTATCTTATATACAACAGAATATAGGTTACCATACGGATAGAGGTGAACTAACGTTTTAGATAGATATTTGAAGCTCACCTGCTTCTTAGCTTCTACTTCGACTGTGTCAGCTTCGATCTTGACCATGAGCTTCTCCGTCTCTTCTGAAGTCTGGATCAGCTCTGGTTGCAGGTCCTGCAACTCCTTCTGCATCACGGATACCTACCAAGAAATAGGACAGACATTGTCACATGAGGTTTGACAAAAAAATCTTTATCACTGGAGATAAAAGGCTTTACCCGAGGTGTTGCCAACAATGTTGATCACTTGGGAAAAAAGCTCTCCTTCTGAGGTGTTTTTTTTCTGAGCTCTCCTTCAGCCTAACTGAAAATTTTGATCACCAGGAGATAAAAGGCTCCACCTTTGTGGTATAGCTAAAAATCTTGACAACTGGAGACAAAAGGCTATGCCTCTGAGGTGTTGCCAAAACTCTTGACCACGGGAGATAAAGGCTCTACACCTGAGGTATTGCCAAAATCTTGGTCACTTTAGATCAATGGCCCCATCCCTATAGGCCACACCAATTTTATTTGTTGTAAATTCAGTCGGTCGGTCGAAAAATAATAAAAAAAGACTTCAAAAAAGAGATCAGACATAAAAACCTAAACTTTCAACATTTAGGGGTCCCTGGTAGCAAAGTCCAAATTTTGAAGAAAAATAGTAAACGTACCATCCAAAATAGGCACATACACATACAGCTACTGGAATTTGAGGCCCATAGTTAATTTGAGAAAGGAGAGGCAGTGAAATTTTGTCAACATGAGGTGTGGCCATCAATTTGAAGAGTTTTTGTTTGTTTTTAAAATTGGAAAAAATAGAGTCCGGAAGTCCGAGAAACAACAAATAAAATTGGTGTGGCCCTAGGATGTTGCCCCAAAAAACCTTCATTTAGGGGGCTTACCTGTGATGCTGCAAAAGCGAGTTTCTCCAGACCAGTCTCGTAACGAGACTTCAGCTTCATGATTTCCTTCCGTTTTAGGTCCAGCAGCGCCTTAAAGGTCATGATCAGTTCCAGGTACGACGTTGGGGTCACGTAGTTGTGGCGACGCAGAATGGCAAGGAACCTAATAACACAAAACAGCATTATAAAATAAGAGGTGGCATCGTGTAAAGCGTAACTGGTAAAGCACTCGGCTCGAAATCTAGAGGTCCTGAGTTTGATACCCACAGTCCCCAGACGTTGTGCCCTTGGGAAAGGCACTTTATATGCATATGACCTTCCTCACTTCACCCACAGGACCTGGTGTAAAAATGGGGACCTGGCTTCGGTGGGGGAGGTAAAAGAAAAGTGTACCTTTACCTTCTGGCAGTACTGTGAATGTGGCACTGTCAATGTAAGTTACTAATTTGAGTGGAGTGCTACATTGTCCTTGTCTGTCCAAAAGCAATAATAACAAAGAAGAACATTTATGGCTTCACCATTTTGTTTTCTACCGCTAACAGATTTTCATGACTTCTGGAAAAAGCGTTAAGTTAAACGTACTTCTCGGATTGAAGTCTGACGCTGGTGTGGAAGTGTTTACACATGAAGACACATTCCTTCCGAAGGTCATCATCAAGGTCAACATCTTCCAGGAACTTGTTAGCAACCATCTCCAAGGCATCTTCAGGCCATGCCTAAAAAACACACACAAAACACATTTGAGCAAAAAGGATGGAAAGATCGTTAAATGTCATGTTGAACTAGATGAAGTTCTTGAAGTTAAACACCAAAACTATTATCATGGAAGCTCATCGATACTGGTAGCAATCATAGTTCACATGATAAACTTTCTTTCAACCAAAGGTACACATGGATAAACTTTTCAACAACCACTGTCGCCTTCTTCAGGATTAGATCCCAAATAATGTGACAGTGGTCTTTTAAAATTTGAAAGCATTGAATTTGAATTAGCATTTTACTACCAATACTGTTAATTTGTTTATCTTTTTGCTTGGAGTTGTTTGCAGGTGTGGAGAGAGGTTTTCCAGTTGTTTTCATTTTATGGTCAAACAATATTATGGCAAAATAAAATACATTTATGGTGGAGAGTCAAAAAATGTGAATATATAGAGGTTCACAGTAAGGATATCATAAATTTCAAAATACTTTTCGTGTACTAAACTGAGTGAATGAACAATTAAGTATGACTTCTTATTCTCATTTTACCTGGAACCAATCGATGGTACAGCAGTTGATCAGCGATGGGAATTGGCGGAGGCGGTTTCGGAAGGCGTCACCGATGGGACTGAAGGCGAGAACCACGTGGAGGTTCTGTTTCACGCGCTCGATGAAGAAGTTGTACATGGACATGGGCGTGGCTTCAATCTTCTTACCCTATTTGGAAAACAACAGTGTCATGGAATTGGTCAGAAGAGCCATCTAACAGTTTATGCCAAAAGTGCATGTCAGAGGTGGGAGCATGGTAACCAGTTGTCAATGATACAACAAACAGTAAGCAGCGTTTCTTGAATTCTTTTTTTCATTACAACATCTTTTGCAAATGAAATTGCTGCAAATGTTTCTAAGAGTATTACAATGATTTTGAATTTCTGCGTCAAAAATATAACAAAAATGCATAAAAAGGATTCTTACCGTGTTTCTGGCGACAAGCTGCATTTTCTCGATGACGTCAGCTTTCTCGTCCGGTGGAAAGATATTTGGCACATCGCCAGTGTTCAGGATCATGTTGATGTCCTCTACGAACGACTCACTCTTGATCTGGTTGTCACTGAACAAAAACACTGTCTGTTTGCCCTCTGACCCAGCCTTCAGCAACACCTGGTGAGTGAAATAATGTCACAACATGAAAAACGACCTTTTATGTCACTGAGCACCAACTGTAATTCATAAACAATACAATTTAAAAACCTACATTCTTTTAACACAGCAACCATCAATTCTGTAGTACTGGTCAAAATATTTGCTACAGTAACTATGCCCTATTACAAATAGAAATTATGAATAGTTCAGCAAAGCTATAAGAATATCAGTTCCTTTTTTTTGCACAGTATGCATGGTAAAAATGTAGTAGGAAGTAATATGAAAATTTTCAGCTCTTGAAACAGAAAATTGTACAAAAAATTACAGTTCCCATCTCTTTAATAAAGTGCTTGTTCAGTTTTAAGATTTGGAACGCCCCCCTCCCCCAAAACAATATGTTGAAGAGTGCTGATTTTTTTACCTTCTTGACATCTTCCCTCCACTCAGAGTTGGTGTAGTTCTTGGTGATCTCAATTTGGAAGAGGTCAAAGTCTTGCATGAAGGTGGCCAGTTTGGTTGCACTCTGACGACCACTGCCACCGATTCCTGTCATAAAGAATATGATTATCATAAGTCTTATTTGTCTTTAAAATGCAAGCAGATTCAAGGAACATACATGTATAGTTCTGTGTGCCTGTGTGTCCTTATGGCCACTGCCACTGATTCCTGTCATAGAAAATATGGTTATCATAAGTCTTACATTATGTATTTGTCTTTGAAATTCATGCAGATTCATAGTGTGCCTATAGTTCTGTGTGCCTGTGTGTTCTGACAACATTGCAACCGATTCCAGTCATAAAATATGGTTATCATAAGTCTTAATATCTTAATTGCCAATAAAATGGTAGATTACATCTAATACACAGTGATAAAATTTATATTTTATTGAAGCACAGTGTCGGAAAGACAGGCGTTACAACAGTTATGTTGTTCAGCACCACGGACAGGACCTATCAAAAAGTACATAGTGTAATGGCTACAAAACAAGACTTTCCCTTTTTATTACTGTATAGAATATTACAGGATATCATACAGACTGAAATCTACTTGAGGTTTGGATGCATGAATGATTGAACGGGTTTTGGTGAAAATTTGACAAACAATTCTATCCGAACGTCACAAATTTTTCGATGAAAATGAAGCCTTATGCCAAAAAATCTCTACATCTGCCCATATATTCAAATGCTATCATTTACTGTAACATTCTCTAGAGTAGAGGAAAACTGTGGACCAATCAGCTAAGGAGAGGTGACTTACCAACGAGCAGGAGATGTCCGTTGTCCTGTTTTAGTACTCGGCTGACACGGGAGATGTGCTCACACGCAAACTTGAACAGTACCAGTGACATAGGTGCCTTACTGATTGTGTTGTACTCATCAAGGTACCTGAAAAACATTGTTCACAATTACTGCTACAAGAACAAGAAATAAAACTTCTCTACATACATTAATCTGTTTCAAACCATGCTATCATATTTTCTTTTTCATGATGATGATGATTCAAATGCATTATTACCTTTTGTGAAGGAGGTATTGCTTATGGTGGCTTTTTTTGTGTGTGAACAACATAGCTTGATATAGTTGCCATGCTTTATTCTTGACACTCTGTATGTAAGTAGGTGTTGGAATATCAATGATACACACTATTTGTGGGCCTACTAGTGAATTTTGCTGGTACTGCAGCATGACACTGCTGTTTTTATATCTTCTGTACATGCTACAGTGATTTTTGGGGTGCTACATGTAGATAGATTTTAGGGCATAGAAAAAGTGTACAAGCTTGGACAAGCTCATATCATATCATATCATATCATATCATATCAAAATATATCATATCATATCATATCATATCATATCATATCATATCATATCATATCATATCATATCGTCCTCAGATAAGTGGCAATATGGCAATAATATAAATGGCAGCGTTTTTCATAAAAGACTTCAGCTTAGACAGAGAATATTTCCAAACTGAACTTACGACTCCATGACAGCTTGTAGCTCAGGAATGCTGCTCACTTCGTCGTAAATCCTTGGGTCGGCGTCAGGCAACATGTAGTCACCAAAGAACAGGCTCCTGTTGCAACAGTCAAGACATTCAAACATTCAGAAAAAAAGCAGTATGAGAGATTGTCGGTGTGCAAAAGACTTATCCAACTAAAGGATAAGGTAAGATGACAGGTTTTGACAAGGTTACAGGGTTGGAAAAGTTTTCTAACAATCAGGCAAACACAGAAAATGATTTACTTTAATACACGAACCAATTTTTCACTTGCCCAAAATTGAAATGTTACTTTTATATATTATGCACTTCTAGCAAAAGACTGCTTGGTATTGGCTTCATTTTTTATGTTGACCAAAGCTTGATGTTAAAAAGTAACAAGTTTATCAAAATCTCATTCAATGGAAAAATCTTACTTGCCCAATCGGGCAAGTGGGGTAGGCCATGCACTTGCCTGATCAAAACTTTCACTTGCCCTGGACAATAGGGCTTGTCCAACCCTTGGTTACTGTGTCTAGGTCATGGTATTGGGAGGCAGAGCCCATCTCTCTCATGTTGTGTGACTAATTTAGTGAATATGATATCAGGGGTTCGATTCCTGGCATTTCTGACTAGACATTGTTCCCTTGTGTAAGGCACTCAATGCAACTTTCCTCAACTTTCCACTGTGAGCCAGAATTCGCAAAAATTCTGTGAACCTGAGCCAGATTTCAGTAGACCTTTCTTCATAGAGACATCTATTAGTGATTGCAACCTACGTATTCACTCTCCTTTGATATATCATACCTACAAATATCAATTCATCTGGTCGATCTATTTTGAAATTATTAAGGTTTTCCGGAGTTTTACTGTCGTTTGTTGTTCCTAATTTAAATTGGGGGGAGAGGGGTAAAAGCAGTGGACCGGAAGAAAAAGATGAGCTTCCAATAGCTTAGCCTAAACACAGTGGATAAGAACCCACTGTGCCTACGGCTTCAAATGATTTCAAGCTTAATGCTATATGGTACCTTTACCTTACCTTATGCTAACTACATTTGTACTGTGTTTACCAACAATAAAGAGTTAACAAACCTGATGTTGTCATCAATAAGGTTGCCGCTGGGGGTCAGGTGGTTCAAGACCTTGTCCATACTAGTCTTGAAGCATTCCTTTGTTGTCTCCTTCATAATGTTGAAGAACATTTGTCTGAAACAAATTTGTAATGAAAAGCTTTTATTTTATGGTTTAAAACTACACAATTTGTACATTTGCACAGGTTCTCTATTAGCCTCAATACAAACTCAAGGTGCTTATAAAGTATTCTCTTCCATATTGCAATAACTCTTTATTTGGTGATCAAATGATTTTGTGAGCAAAAAAAAGAGTGTGCATGTAAGCCGTAGATTTGCTGTATTTTTAACTTCAAACCTTTGGTCGCTTCTTCATCGCAAGCTCATCATTATGTGCGAATAGGCAATTAAATTTGCATTTCCAAATTGTGTTGGTATTGTTATCTCCGTGAGAAAGTGGAGGTCTTGTAACCAGTTAGTATGTTTTGCTTACTGCCAGCATGTAAGAAGAAAATGGTGTTATCGGATACTTGGAGAATTGGATAAAATTATCCGGTTTGGCCATTCTCTAATGTTGTAGCCATGCATTCGTACGTATACATGTCTAGGTGTTACGAATATCCATTTAGAGCTTATTTCATATGGCACTATATGTGTAGCTAATGTGTTAAGTAGGCTTGTACAAACAGAACACTGAGATACACTGCAAACTTAAATGCAAACTATGCCACAAAATTTCAGTGCCCAAATCGTAAGTGAATACACAGTACCTGTCGTCATCGTCAATCAGACGGTCGTAGAAGCACCGGTAGACTTCGTGTATCCAAAGGCGGATGAGCTTGTCGCCCTCCTTCATGTTACTACTTGGCACGAGGAGAACGCCCTGAATCACGCGGGCGAAATCACGCAGGTTGAACAGGTAGTGCGACTTGGACGGGGTGGGGAGGAAGTTAGCGATGGCCTCCTTGTACACCGTCATGGTTGCGTGGACCAACATCTATGGGAAGAAAACAACCTTTGTGAAGATCTTCTTTCTACTTAATAAAACTTCAATCTTAAAACTTGACTAATTTTTTTGTTCCAACTCTAGTGTCACATACATGTAGGGAAGCAAATTTCTTTACTGTTCTTGTAGTACATGTAGTAGTAGTAATGGTATAGTGTCCAGTATACCCAGCTGGGAATATTTTCCAAGGGATAGGTTGCTAGCCCTCCTCCTTCAATGTGCTCAAAGAGAGGACCCCCCAAATGGATGGGTGTAGCACCAAATGAGATGCCTTTCCTTATAGTATTGAGCTACGGTTTCAAAATTCCAAACCAAATGGAAACAGGAATGTTAAGCTGGTTCAAAATTACATGTAGGTACACATCTTGAAACAGGTGTATGGAGTGGTATCACTACAAGTAACTGCAGTTCTGACAATGTCCCAGGTGGTGTAGATGTCACAAGTCAGAGCAGTTCTAACACTGTTTCCAGGTGGTGTACGTGTCCAATATCCATCCATCTGTAAACCTACCTTGCCCAACCTCAAGAAGCTCCCATCAAAGCCCTTGCCAAAGTGCCAGTCCACGATGGAGGTGAAGATCTTGCTCATGGTGTTGTCATCGAACGAGTCGATGGAGATGACATTGAAATGACGCATCATCCGACCTGTGATGTGGTTCCTCCCGCCACCAGGGGGGCCCATTCCAGAAACCAAAAGCTGCAAAAAATTAAAGTGAATATTTTGAATTTTTGTCTGGAAAAAAGCTGGACCAAACAGATTAAACATGGATGTAGATGTAAGATATCATTTATCATTTTTTACGTAATTTGTGAGTTACTAAATATTGTTTTAACACTTAGAAGTATGTAAAATATGGTGTTCCTTTTAGACCCAGCTTTCAGCCAATCAGAGACTTGCCTAAATGTTATTTTTAGTTAAGGTAAAGACAATTCTCTGATTGGCTGAGGTTCAAGTTTCTCCTATTGTACCGGGTTGAGGTTACTCAACTAATGCCTGTCCCACAGTAATACCCAGTAAGGAAGTTGTAAGAGGGAAAGAAGAAGAAGACTTAGTCTAATTTCATACTGTAGAAAAAAGAAAACATTGTTAAACTGACCACGTCCGCCAGCTCTATCTTGGTGTTGTCCTTGAGGTCGTACCAATGCAAGTGGTCCTGCCACTGCCGCAGGAGTTCAATGGGTGGCTGGGCGCCATACTTCTCCTTAGCGGGCATGTTCAGGTCATCAACAAACACGACGCATTTCTTACCCATGGGCGGGCCGAGCACGCCCTTACGTCGTCTGTGGAAATGAAGAAAAATATAATTTAGGGATACTGTTTTCAGTCAAAGTGGTAGAAAATTAGTTAGACTACTTGTAAGTCTTCAAATTTGAAGATATTTCAAAATCTTACAATTATGGTTTAAGATAATAATGTGTTCCACTTGTCAAAATGTTGAAAAATAAAAAAATTAGATTGATGTAGTTAATTAAAGTCATCAAGGTCAACTCCCTTGTATGCTGACTTCCAAAACATAATGACATTTTGAAGAATGTAAAGGATATTATTCAACTTGACACACAAGAAAATCTGACCTGTCCAATTTGGAGAGTACGATATCCTGCGTCTGGTTGGCCGTTGTGCGGGCAGAGAAGTTGATGACGTTAGGCAGATACCTGAAACAAAAAGAAAACAATTCATTCAAAGACCGGTCAATAATCACTAAGGACATGACACACAACTTTTTATCACTACGTTTGTATTTTATAATGATCTTATAAGTGTATTCTCATAAAAATTGTTTTTTCGACTCACCTCTCCTTTGGCAGTTTGACCAGGTAGTTGTTGGTGATGGCGGACTTTCCCGTTCCCGTGGGTCCGACAAACAGTAGCGGCACGCCGTGGGGCAGGATCGTGTCCAGGAAGTACGTCTGTCGCGCGGTCTCCTCCGTGGAGATGATCAACTCTGTTACCTGTTTGGAATAACAAAATGTGGTCTCAGATTTAAAAAAAATCTGTACTTCCCCCTCAGAAATTTGATCTAATATGAACATGCTGTACTACTAAATACCAAAGACCCATCCCCACCATTAACTTGACTAATCATAAAATTTACTGTTTACTAAGTACCAATAACTACCAATTAAAGTAGCATCCCCCTCACCAACTCGATCAACTATAGACATGCTACACTTAGTCTACTAAGTACTGAATGTACATCCCCACATCAATCTAATCTATCTGTATGTGTCATGTACTACTAACTATTAAACAAATCCAACATAATTACTAATTATTTTTGCAGGCTGCTTGCCCGGACCAGGTCCACCCTCTCCTTCTAGATATCTCTGTACCCTATAGCAATCTTTAAGTCCTCGATCCACAACCCCACATCACGTGCAAGCTGGTCTATGTAGGTTAGTCTAGGTCGCCCAGCATGTGTATACCCGTGTGCTGGCATCCTAAGTATGAGTTCACTAGCAAACTTTGCTTTGTTCCTAAAACAATGACCGGCAAATCTGGTCCTACGCTCCCTGATGATGGTTGATATGGCAGGAATACTGCCATACAACTGTTCTTTTGTAGGATGTTGTTTCCATGACTTGTTAAGCACGGCCCTCAGCATACGTGTGTACGTACCATTGAGCTTTCCAGCTTCCTAGTTAATGTCCAAGCTGGTGAGCCATACAATAGTATAGACTCAACTATCGCTGTAGTTCTACTATGCACAATCATGCAGAAGATGTGCCCTACACTGTACCTTTGCATCATTAGGAATGCCAGTCTTGCTCTGGTCCACGTAGTCCATCCACCCACTCCATGAGCCACTGGACTGTTTCTTAAAGTAATAGTCGTACACGGTCCCTCGCTCTGGGAATAGGTTGCTCTGAAAAACAAAATGCAAAACTTTAAGCAAAAGTTAAAAAGATGATGTGACTATAAGAACATTTCTTTAAGGTGAGAGCACAACAGTTTGCATCAGGAAATCTTGTATACTGTTAAAGTTAGATTACTTCAAGTTTGCAGGGATTTGCTTTCGTGGTAGGGAGAAAATGTAGTGCTCAAGATTTAGGTTGAAACAATAGCATATAGTTATCATTTATCGAAACAGGTGCCTTTAAAACATTGTTTTTGTTTGTTTTATTTGGATCTCCATTATTGTGTTTGTTTACAATAAAAATAAATTTAAGACTTAGTCAAATGTGGAATACACGTGGTGCTCGCAGTATGGGTTAAGCAGGTAGAAGACGGAACAGAAATTTCAACAGTGGTTTTAAATTCATGTTGAGGAGGTTAATCCACCAAAATACACTGTTTCAAACATGAAATGGCCATAAAACTTCATGGTTTACAATACATTAAATTAATATCACACGATAAATGAACTGTCTCAGCAGTGGTAGGTTTTGAACCTCCAGTCTTGGATCTTGCCCCTTGCAGACCCTCTCACCTTGCTGAGCTTGAAGCTCTTTGGTTTGGGATGGTCAGGGTCTGTTCCCGCGATGACGTTCCTGAAGTAGACGTCAAACTTCTTTCGCCCTTCCCCCGTGATTGTTCCTCCAATGGACCAGATCAGGCAGAAGAGGAACAGGTTCTGCATCCACATCGTAATCTACAAAACAAAATTAAAGATAAACATTCTTATGATAATCATAAATTTTATGTCTTCAAGAAGCAATTATCTCTGAATGGTTTACTAAAGCATACGATAAATGATTACAAAGAACATTTTTTCCATCAAACTACAAATGTAATACCCCCTCACGAAACTGATAAATTATATACATACTATACTACTTACCCACAGTGTAGCATACCCTTACCTATTTGATCAACCATACTCGAACTCATGCTGTACAAGGTTACCATAGCATCCCCCTCATCAATCTGATCTATCATTAATATGTTATACTAACTAACAGCCACATAGTACAGTATCCTCCTCAACATTACATTTATACTGAACATGATATACTACTAACAACCAAAATGTATAGTGGAGTATCCCCCTAATCTAACAGATCTATAATCAACATGTCATACTACTACTCAATGGTCTTTATCATTGAAGACATGCCCTACCTGTTGGTCTGTTAGTTTGTCCCAGCCGTCCGAACCGGAGTTGGCGATCTCGTCAATGAGACACGTGTAGAGCCGTAGGAGCGACATAACCAGGGGACCGGCCGCAGAATTCACAAAGAACTTGCACTCGTGGAAGATGAAGTCTGAAAAATTATCAAGCAGTTGATTAGCACCCCAATGGAGTGATAGCATACACAGTCACAAGCAAATGAATCATTGTAATGCCACAGTAAAGATTGGGATTCATGACATTAACATACACAACTAGCAGTGGGTACTGGTACACTGTACGCTTTTCCTGTTGGACCGGTCTGGAAAAAACGGACTTCAAAACATCTAAGTATGTATTGAATTTTGGACCGATTGGAAAATGAACAGATTATACCGGCTGGCATTCATGTATTGTGGGGCTTACCGGTCCAAGAAAATAACAAGAGCAAAATAGAGGAGTTGATAGTCATTTTAAACAAGTTTCTACATTGAAACTTGGTCTAAGGTAACAGCGGTAAGTGTTGTTAACATAAAGATATGCTAGTAGAAGTCGGATACTTCGCCAAATACAAGTAGATTCCTTTGTAGTAAAATGGACCATCTTGAGTATCACCCATACACAAGTTTTTACAGAAAATTAGGTTCAGGTTTAGGTCTGGACCTGGACCTGATCCTATGAACCTGGACTGTACCTGAACCTGGATTTTCTGTACTGTTATTCACTCCTATACGCAACGACTTAACCTTGAAGTCTAAAAGAAGACTCACCAAGACAAGGGTCAATCAGCCACTCGAACAGGTCGTCAAGGAGGTCCCTGTGCTCCTTGTTCATGGTTTCTGGCAGGTTGTTGAAGTAAGACTCTTTGAAAGGACGCCATCCTAGCTGGTGGGGCTCGAAATAGATCATTCCACACCTGTGTATACAACAGAAAAGATATATTGGCATTTCTTAAGGCAACAATTGACCAATTCTAGACTCAGTCTGTCAATCACAATTAGCAGTTCAGCCAATTATAGCAAAGCATTTCACCCTTTGACCAATGGGAGAGTGGCTGTATGTCCATCAAATATTTTGCATTTTTACATACCGGTAGATTTCCTTATATCAACTGAAACACAGTGTACCACAAATATAAGCTATAATTTCAAAAGTATTTCATAATGTATGAAAGATATTTGAAGTTCTTTCCATTTTTATTCATTTTTTGATGGAGTAGGACAGAGATCAGACAATTTGAGTTGATTTTCAGGTAGATTTTGTGTTAATGAATAGGAAATGACCTATGACCTGACCTGCTGACTGTGGCGGGAGAGGCGACCTCCAGGTCCTCGGGTTCAAAGATCAAACTCATCTGGCTGCTCATCTGGATGATCTCTCCGCTCATCAAGCACAGCTGCAGTAAACAAACAAACAAACAAAACAAAGGAATTTTTAGTCATGAATGTTACGTAAATGACTGTTTTGCATGTGAATAGTGCAAATTACCAGCCTGCAAGAATGTTTGTAGCCGTCATGCATTAGACTTTGTTGCCTGCAAATGATTGACTGATGTAACAATCCATACCTTTTTGTTGTCATCCAGCACAGTATTCATGTTCTCGATCCACACGGCGTCTACGGGACCGTCGAACAGGATCCACTGTCGGTCCTCCAGCGTGGAGGAGGCTTGCTCACGGAACGACACGGCTAGAACACCTGGGGAATAACAACAAAGGTCCGCAACAAATCAATCCACATCCAAGTGGTCTAAAAGCATTATGTTTGGACAATTCAACCTACTTCCTGTTCACGTGGCCTTTGGTTGCCAAATTTGTATTGGCTACAGGTTTAGGGGGCAGGTAGAGGGTTCAAGGTAACACATCTGCTTGAGGCAACAAAGAGAGTGCTGAAAAAGACAAAATTATATTGACTGAAAAACAAATCTTAAAGTTTTTTCCCTTAATTTGTCTGGAAAGTCAACTCTGTCATTGAATTATTTCTCTAGTTTGACATTACAATTTATAGTAATCAAATGTAATGATGTAAAGCCATTGCAGTAATTTTTTGAGCATTGAAGGCAATTGCACATTTCTTCTACATGTAATTATTACTTTTACATTCAGCCAACTGCAGTCCGTTGTCGAAACTCAAGAAATTGAGATCCTTAACATCTACTTTGAAGGCAATTGCAATCATTTTTCGAGATAAAGGTTATTGCAACCAATCATCGAAAATCAAAATGTTTATTATATTAATGTTTTTTCTAAAAACAAGCATACTTCATTTCAACAAACAATTCAGCCTTTTCCTTAGATGATTTAAAATGACGTAAAACTGCCACTGACCGTCACTCCACTCGTGTGACACAGGGTCGAAACATCCGTACAGCTGGCCCATGGTGATGGCTTTGGGGTTGATGATCTTGTAGAGGACGTTAAACTCGTTCATCAGGCCCGCCGCGTGGAGGTCCGACAGCGCTCCCGCCAGGACTTTGTACGCCATGGTCTTCCCGCCCATGGGGTCGCCCACGATCATGAAGCCGTGACGGACAAGCATCATCTCGTAAACCTATCCATTTCAATGCAAGTTTTATTAGACGGGCATTCAATTGCTGTAATCTACTGAGTTCACATGATGTTTTTCAGATTGTCTCAGTTTGTCTGATTTTTTGATTGAATAATATTTGATAAATTTGCCACCCAGTGAAAATTTAACAATGAAGACAACAACAACAACAATGAACAACAAACTGATTGACAAATTATCAATTATCGAAAATGCCACTAATGAAAACAAGACTTCTAGACAAAACGAGATTTTTCCCATTGTCAAGGACAGCTATGCTTTCATCATGTCGGTATTCACATACAACATAATATAAAAGTTGCAGCTATAATAAACCATGCAACTACAAATTTTACAGTCAAACAAAATTTAGTTCATGTCTATGGTGCTGAAATGATGGTCGAGCCTTCCAATGGATCATATCACTGGTGAATACCTAAAATCTTAAAATGTACGCATAATGATCACTTCATTTTCATCAGTACAAATGTATGTGTTTTCAATGTTACATATACCAACTACATATATAAACTTCTGTACTGTAGAACTGTTTTAATAGTACTGTAAGTTATGAACTAAAAACTCAGCAAAAATCCTCTTCTCCGTCTACTGTAGAATTTAGTGAACTACAGTATACAAAACCATAGTGACCAGATATTACAGACCTGAGTGATTTTCTCGATGTGCCAAGGGTGTGGCTGTAGGTTCCTCTTCTTCATGTTGTCCTTGACAGCATCCAGGAACTGTGCGTAGTCCGGTTCGGGTAGAACCACACCGGGGAACAGGTCAGAGATGATGCCTCTGAACAATGGGATGTCCTTGAAAAGGGTGGGAGGGGGGCAAAGGTCAGTATCTGTATAGAACATTTTGTACATTTGTACTGTGTGCCATACATGGAGATCAATCAAGTGCATATTGCTATGGTCATGAGAATTCTTTACACATGATTGGTATTGGTGTTGCTGTTACAGTATCATTCCATAATGGCTGTTTGTTACATCTTATTGCATGGTCATCTTGTTTGCTTTCTATCACTGTCATGCTACCAAAAATATCCCGTACTTGTATCAGCAGAACTTCATGAAATGTCTTTTTTTCTACCAAGATTACAAGAGACTTGTCATTTATTGGAATAAAACCTTCTGGCCATCCTTGACCTGAGTAAAAAGAGTGAACCCAATATTTTATGCCTCTATGACATATTTCACAATTTTTTGTTTTATTTGAATCTTTCACTGATTCTGTATCATGAATTTTTCCTTTGGTTCTCATACAAATGTAAAGGAACAGACATAAACATAGAGGAAACTGAAGACAGGAAATGAGATTGGGACTTTTATGGGACCTTTGACCTAACTTCCTGTCAGTGTCCCCCATGTGCCTAGCTTGGAGAAACCAGCCGCTCTTATGCATTCAAATAAGTTCAGACACACAAGCAAGCAAACAAACTGATACAAAGAAATAACCTCAATACACAGATATAACAAAAAAATACCCAACGGCTCAAATAAACAAATAAACAAAAGCACAAACAAACAAAACACACAAACACACTTACTTGAGCAAGAAACTTGGCCAGGTTGACATCCAGGATGGCGCGGAGCAGCAGCACCCTCTCGTCTTCTTCTGGATATTTCAGCTTCAGGTTCCCGGCGGCCGTCAGCACAGACTTGACAGCACGCATGCCGTAGTCGTAATGGTGCTGCGAGGACAGCTGCTCCGAGCACAGACGGTAGGTGGCCACAATCTTGATGGCAAGGCTGCGAGAAGAAGAAAAAGATCATTGTAAATCCATATGTGAAATAGGAGCTTGAAAAAATTTTCTGTACAATCATTATGTTGACTTCACAAGCACGTGAAGATTGCTTGATATCATAGATGTCGTAATGACTCATTTTCAAGGTATTGATTAAGCAAATATTGCATTGTCAAAACCAATAGTCTGTCTTAACTCATCGTCAGGGAGTAGCCAAATTTCAAAATTACCTGACAACCAAGAAAATCTTAGCCTAAAAATCTACACCTTAATGATTTGGGTCAGTGGCCTATAAATATCTGCCTACCCCCCCCCCCCCCCCTCCAAAGCCATATTGCTGCCACTGATGTCTCTTTTGGAGCTTGCAGACTCGTCGAGCGTGCAATTTTCCCGAAGGCTTTAAGATTTGGAGTCTGAAGACGGTAGAGTTTTCTTAATCTTTGTACCTTCTGGCATCCTGAAATCCCATAGAGTACAGCGAGATCTCTCCAATCATGGCATAGTCAGGTACCATCATGGCCACAGTTCTGAACAACACCTGCAGGAAATATGAGGTAGGATATTGTTCATGAATTTCAATGCAATTACAATATAAAGCAAGACCTTGGTTATTCCACAAAAAGGGAAAGAGTTACCATACAAATAAGGATGTGTGCGTGTGTGTTTGCATGTATGTGTGCAAGTGTGTGTGTGACAGTTCATGTGTGTGTGTGTAGGGCCTTGACCAATACACCCCTATTTTCCAACACCCGTATAATGCACAATAATCCTAACAAAGGGATGTCAGAATAAAGGTGTGTCTGCTGTCCCCTGTCTAACAAAACCTCCCATACCTAATGTGGTGTATTGTGGAAGTATATGTCAAAGTTGAAGGCCCCTGGGACATAAACAAAGCAAGTCTGGATATTCAAGTATTGTCCAGACAAGAGCTGTTCAAACCCAGGGGCCTCTACCTTTGACCTAATGCATGTGCATTTCAAACCATGAACTGACTTATTACGAACAGGTTAAGACCTAGGAAAAGAAATGTTGTGTTTCCTGTTTCAGATATTAAAAAAATTAGGGTCGGTAGGAAGGGATTATCTTTTTTTTTGTAATTTTTTTTAGGCTGGCCAAAACCCTAGTGAGACATATTACAATACAGTTGAACGATTGAAGTCAACTGAAATGTATGAGGTCACTTGTCTTTCCCTGTCAAAGTTTAATTTTGTGCATGGTAGATACATTTACCCTTCATTAGATAGGACAAGCAGTGTTTTACTTCAATAGGAAGCAGGCTGAATGAAAGCTTTTAACTGGAAGCTACGTGACTCCACTGCCCACCCCAAAAAAAGTCTAGGGTCGGCAGGTTTTTTAGGGTTGGTACGGAAACAAGAAACACAACATTTTTTCTTAGGCCTAATCTGTGTTTTACAGGCTATCTGACCTTGAGGTTGTCGGGTAACTCCTGCCGCCCTGCATACCCAGGGTTCATGGTGATGAAGATGGTGCAGGTGGGGTCCAGCTGCAGGTCTGTCCCCTCAAACAGGAACCTCTTCAAACCCATGGAGATGGCAGTTTGGATACTGAAATTATTACAACAAAATTAATATTATTATATATATTAATTGAAAGTGTTACGTGTACCTACATTGAGTGAAGATGTCTACTACATAGGGATAACAATGTTAGCAATACATTTCTTCCGGCCAAATCTCAATGATCAAACTTGAAGTTAATTGTAGAATTTTTCAAACTCAGAAATCATACTATCATGTTTTTTGTTTTTTTCAAAACTTAAACTAACTTATTCAAAAGCAATTGCAGCCATTTCTTTATATTTAAAGACCACTGCAGCCATCTGTTAATCTGGGTGATGGCTTTCCTGGACAAATGAGCTTAACTGACATAATACATTTCTCATTTTCACACATAGCTCAGTCTATTGATGTCATGCAATGAAGCCACAAAAGAATACCTGTGGATTTGCTGAGCGATCACAGACAGCACTTCCAGTTCAATCCGGTTGAACTCGTCAAAGCAAGCCCAGGCACCAGCTTGTGCCAAGCCCTTGAAGAATTTACCCATGGCCTTGAAGTCAAGACCGTCCGAGCAGTTAAACACCACGCACTGGGGATAAAGAAAAAGACCAACCTGTCAATATTCATTCAAATAGTAATTTTGTTCTTTTACACTGAAAACAACAGTTTACTTTCTACTTCAAAATTATACTAGACTTAACTAAAAAAAGGAGACTGCTTAATAAACATAATTTTTTTCTTTCGTATCATAGCATAATTCATTGCTCTTTGTTCTCTTTTTAATTTATTGTGAAGCCTTAGCTTCTATCTCTTATAATGTAATAACCACAAACAATACAAACTACAAGTAGAAGCAAAATGATGAACCAAGAAGTTATCTATTCCAAAATATCAACCAAAATACTGGACAGTGCATGTACATGTCTAATGTGGAAAGAATCTAAAATAAAAATCAAATTATATCACACATCCTGACCTGTTTAGCAATGGCTTTGGCCAAATCCTTGCTGGTTTCAGTCTTTCCGGTTCCGGCTGGTCCCTCGGGAGCACCGCCCAGGTTCAGCTTCATCGCACCCATCAGTGTCCTGAAACAAAAGACATAAAACAATTGTTATGACATTCTTGTCAGCTGTATATTGATGGAGCATACAAATGCACTACAAGTAATGGTCTTCTCCTTGGTGCTGAAAGTTTAATTAGTCTGCACTATCTTCTTTCAATTTGGCAGATTGCACTTCAACACTCATAAAAACCCATTGCTCTGCTTTTAATTTCAAAGCCTCCAACAATATGACACCTGAAGTGCCAAACCAGCTGCTAGGTGGCCTAAACCTCTTTCACTCTCAAAGCCAAAACCTATCTATCACCCCAAATGTGTGACCTAGGCTTTGGGTCATTTCAACTTGAGAATTGAGGACTGATCGAAAGTTTGTTGGTTTAAGCACTTTATTTTGTGCATGGGTATAAAGTTTAAAATTGTAACATAATGTTGACTACAGTCACAGATGAACTTACATTCCATTATCACCCCAGAACATTGAATAAATCATTGCAGCAGTTTTTTTGCCCCACTTGTATAAATGCAGTATTCAAAAAAAGGATCGCTTACATCTCCATTCAATCAAAACAACTGACCTGTAGCATCTGTCGGTCAGCGGCGTGATGACCAGACGCCCAGTGTTGCCGAGGTACTCGTACCCGTATCCCAGCTCTGTGGTGATCATGTGCACCTGGGCATCCTTGCCGTCAAAGTAGTACCGCAGCTGGCTGATCCAGTCAAAGGCGTTTGTGTCACTGATTTTGTCGTTTGCTAACTTCTCGACCACATCACGTGCTGAAAGGATGTTCATTCATGATACATTATATGTTAAGCATACAAAAATAGCCTTAACTTTATTATAGCCTTAACTAACCTTATGGTAGTGCAAATGCAAAAATCACCAGGTCACGTGTGCTATCTACACAACGTAACGTCACAGTAGCAGTGGATTGTTAATTCTTTGAAAAAGAGTGGAGCTAAAAATTTGGGTCCATTTTTCGTGTTGGAAGTTACAATTCAACTTTTCTACCAACATAGATGAACTTTCACAGTTATATGCACAATAAAGGTCTATATTGTATGTACAATAAAGGTCTTCATTCAATTTAATGGCATTTTGAAGTATTATGACTTACCGTGGACGTCAATTACAACCAAGGCACCCAGTGTGAAGCGAGCTCCCATCTCCAGCTTGCCTCGTACGAGCGCAACAATTTCGTCAATCTGTTTGTTGCTGATTTCCAAGTATTTCTGCAGACACACAAAAAAACAGTCAAAAGTCGCAACATTGGAACCTGTTGTATTCTATTTATGTCATACCTACTTGAGAAAATACGTTTTGATGCAAAAAGCGCTAAAAGTTGAGAAAATTTGGTGCCCACAAACAAAAATTGTTTGAACAGTTATATTCCGACATTCGAATCAGGTATTCGAATTTTTAACCGCCCCACACTGGCGTGCACAGAAACCAATCAAATTATTCCATAGAAGCCTGCGTGATAAAACTTCGAAGCCCAGCTGTGTGATACGGCTTTTTATCACACGGTCTGGAACACCTGTATTGAACGTTATTGTGGCCCAGGTATGACGTAACACAAGTTATCACCCATTCTGGAACAACTGTATCAAATGTTATTGCAACCCGGGTATGACACGAGCACTGTTATAACAAAGCCTCCATCAGGCCCTAAAATCTACACACTTTCTTTATAATGTTGGTGCATTAGAATGAAAAGTGCACTTCCAGAGACATTAGGAAGACTCAGAACTTCAAGCTTTGTTTACCTTGAGTCCACCTTCCTCCTGGATGGCAGCTGTCACTTCGGCTGTCCAGTAGATGGACGAGGTACAGATGACCGTTTGTCCTGGCCAGTCCAGTACCCACTTCTTCCTTGGCACCTGTAAACATGGTGAAAAAGTAATCAGTTATTTTTCTTGAAAAGACTGTTCCCCAAGACTAGTCTGGTTTTCATGATGCAATGTTAGCATTTTTGTTTTAAATGACTCTTCAATGATCCATTTTAATGGCACCTGTCAGATCAAATTGATAAGTTAGTCAATCGATCGATCAACCAATAAATCAGCTACTCAGCAAATAAGTTCTAGTGGATGTTCTACGAAGCAATGTCATGTGTCAGCAGTAATTTCATAAGGTAAAAAAAAGCTGTACGTGTGTCTACTTTTCATTGAGATATTACAGTGTATTTCTTTTACAAACTTAGAGTTTTATCGTCCAAAGGCAGTACTTACCTCCTTGTACGACAAGTAGCTGTCTGCAATGACCTTTCGCACACTGCTGATCATGGTCTCCTCAACTTGTAACAGCCATTTCTCCACCATGCCCTAAAGTAAAAGATGCCATTTGGTCACACACAACTACTCAGAATTCTATGTTACACTAGTTTACAAAATTGGGAAAGAAACCCTGACTTTGTCGTAAAAACACACTGCCTTTAATATACAATGTATGAAGCACACCCCACTACCACTGTGGAATTACCCCTTCTGTAGTGTGTTGTGCAGCCCAAGGGATAAAGGAACAGAGATGAGCACTGCCTCCATATACGGAAAGATGAGGGAAAGACTTTCACTTTTCTAAATAGGGAAAGCATTTTCCACTAGTAGTTAGTTTCCTGTGGGTTTTTTTCCATTTGATTTTTCTGCTATACTTGATAGCATTTTCTTTACAAGCACATTCCGAGAGCTGAAAAACTGACACTTTGTCCGGACATTGATTTCATGGGCAAGCTATTTTCTGGGAAAACATCCCAAAACAGAGAAATTTAACCTTTTCTCTGATGCCTAACCTGGTAACCAGCAAAAATTTGCTGCCAAAACGAATACATCTTACTTAGCAGGCTAAGGGTTAACTACTAAGGCCCTACCTTTGCTTGAGCTGGAACAATCTTTTTGGTGAACGGCACAATCTCCTTCTCAGAGCTGATCATGCCTGTGATGACCTGGTCCTCTGTGAACTCCAGCTTAGCGATGCCCTCAAAACACTTCTTCAGATGAGGCTGCACACGCATGGGGTCCTTCGTCTCCGACAGGATTTCAAGAAGCTCGTCGTTTGACAGGAAGAAGAATCTAGACCACGAGATGAAGCGAATTGTTTGAAATATCAAAACGTATTTTGATTCATATTTTTGCTGTATTCTTGAATGGATGTTTATGGCTAGCAAATATGGTACAATTATATCATTCTCTACACAGAGTGTTATTCAGTGTCTGTATAATATAGCTTGGGGAGGAGCCTGCTAAACATGGCTGAGATTTCCACCTTTGTGGGTGTCTCCTCTAACCAGCTGTCAGTCAATTATCATTTATTAATGTTTTTTAGGCAAAGCTGATGCTCTGGTTGGTTGACAACTAGTTAGAGGCCATACCCACAAATCAAAGTGTAAATCTCTGGTTAAGCAGAGCCTCCTAAATATTGTCCTCATAATACCATATTGTATATGCTCATATGGTGAGACTGGGTGTGAGAATTGCATAGTATACATGCACATCTCAAGTTTCTGACCTACATGTACTGTCATGCTCTCGCGAGACTAGGTTACTCTGTGAACAAGATGTATTGCGAAGACTTTCACTGATTCAATATTTTACATATAAGTTAAACAGAGACTGACATTCAAGCCTGTGTTCCAGCGCAAGGTAATGTTGAGGTGAGGTCTGAGGTTCCAATGCATCAATTCCCGGCAAATAAACATCTTGATCCATTAACAAGATGATTAAACTACTACTACTATGATTAAACAACTGTCTTGAGTACCTTGGGAAATACAGCCTCTTCTTCTCCAGATAGTCGTTCAGACCCTTCTGGATCTCCTCCAGAAGAACATTGGACTCGCGTAGCCTACCCAACATGTTGGGCTGCGCCGTGGCTACCAGCACGTGTGTGTCCTTCACCGCCTCTGTCATGATGTCACGCCAATAGCTGTGGGATAACACGATATAAATACCAATGTTTGTAACAAGTTCATAGACATAGTTCTTGTCCAAAGCAGTTAGGGGAGCTACATGTAGAGATATGCTTGTTTCAAGTAATATGTAGATCATACTGGATGCTACTATTCTGAGTCCCCGACCCTAAGACATGAGGATGGGACTAGGTAAGGTATGGTAAGGTAGATCAGAAATTAAGGAGGCCACATTTTATGACAAATAAAATCTCTCACAACACTAACATTCACAAGGTGCCCAAAATTTTTAACGGATACTAAAAACTGATGGCATAAAGAGTAAGAAATAAATTTTCAAACTGCATCAAGTGCCACTTATTTTCATAAGACCAATGAGACACAGGGCTGCATACATACATACAAGTAATATTACATGTAAACATAACATCAGGTACAGGTACAGTACAGGTACTGTTACCGAGGTTTTGACACAGGTCTGGTCTTGTACCTGTAGCTTAACCAAACTCCTCGCCTGAAAGATCTGTTAAGTATTAGTTACACAGTCCCTAGGTGTCTTTTTGGTCATGGTTGGTGTCGCACGAGGCCATGAAGTAATAGGAAATGAAAACTAATACCATTGAATTTTGAAAGGTCTGACTGTCACTGTAGCTCTGATTTCAATTTTCCGGGGTATACTCCGAGTTGACTCCAAAACACATGATTAAATCCAGCCATAGTCTATAACGTTCTCGTTCAGGTGTTTGCTCACCTGTCCACGATGCCGAACTTGCGGCCCTCCTCGGGCATCTGAGCGTTGATGTCGGGAGAGCTGAAGATGGGCTCGAGGTACAGCCATGTGGCCTGACACTTCAGCCACGCGTCCAGGATGTCCTGAACCAGGATCAGTTTCTCCTCCCATTCCTGTCACCATCGCAACAAAAATCATTAGCATAAATGGGACATTATCTAGTATGCACATTTATGCTAGTATTCAAATTTCAATGGCAAAATCTACCAATTTCGTACTTGTATACAGGCATAGGTTAATATATAACATGTAAACATGCTTCATTGCAGTCAATTGTATGTTAAAGTTGTTCCAGCTGCTAAAAGTAAAACCTTATTTCAGATTTGAATTACTGTGATTTTGACATGCATTCTTTAAAATGATATGGGATGTCTGATAGCTTACTTACATTATGTTTGGAGCAATTTTATATACAGTACTTCTTACAAGAGTAAACAATCACATTGCGAACACACATATTATAGCATACAGCAAAATCAATTTGAGAAATTTGTAAAAAAACTATATGAATCACACAACAACAATCTACACACTCAGGGAAAAAGGCGCAAGACCGAAGTGAGCAGAAGATTTGGGATCTAATATTGAGGCAAAGTTGGGGTAAATGAACAGGGGTAAAGTGAAGAAAATCAATGTTGCAGTTGATCGAATCAGCAAACTGCAGTACCAACTGGATCAGGTAGGTGAATCAGAGGATGAAGTGAGGCAAAGCTGCATGCCAGAAGATCACACTTCTTGTGGAGGGGGGAGGACATTCACCATGTTCATAGACCAAGCTCTGGTTTAAGCAAATAACACCACCAATGAAAACCTTATTTCCTGAGCTATATGCAATTTTCCTTTAAATTCCACACCATTGTATTTTGTTTTAAAGATGCTTATATTAACCTTGGTAAAGTTTCACCATCCAGAGAGTTAAAGACTGTAGTGATAAAAGTCTTAAACATTTAAGCCTACCAAATATGTGACCTTTTATGGTGTTAGTGAACATTTACGTAAAATCATGCTTAGGTTTCATGTTACTACAACCAAATATGTGCCAAGCATTTCAGATTCTTTTTTTTTTCTAGTTTTTGTTAGTGAACTTTTACTAAGAAATATCATTCGTACTAACACCAAAAGTGAAAACATTTTAGCTTGCAATATTCTTATACTCTAAAAGCATGCTAGCTTACCAATCTTTTGAAGAGAAAAGTCTAACAGTGTCTCAAAGAGCACCTTCTTTTTCACAAGGACAAACTACTGCCACCATGTTATGGTATGTGTCGCCACCCAATGGGAGGCCTACAACCAGAGCTTGGTCATGTGACAATGGCACAGCCCCCCTCCCCACCAACTGTCTACCACCCCACCTTAATCTCTACTTCAAACGGCTTGATAAAGGGAGAACCGCGCATGGTCTGAGTTTTGAGGACGTGGTCGTCCAGAAGGACTTGAATTTCGTCAACAGACGACAAAATGGAAATTCCCTGTGTGTTAAAAAGACAAGACATAACATGAATTGGACATACTAGGACATCACAATTATCTTCTTGGCATGACTTTGTTCAGAAAGAAAATTGTATCATTTCTAAATTCATGATGCTTCCATTAACAGGTGTCATTTTTGAAAAGTGCCATCAAAAATGTCATTTGACAAGTGACCAATAGCAGACCATTCTTGGGATCACATGATCATGGTTGTGTGACAACCTGGCCAATGACAGTTCATCAAGGGATCACATGATTTTGCCAATCAATAGCAGTCTACCAAGAGGTCAAATGACCATGGTAAAGTGAAAAGCTGGCCAATAGAATACTTTTTACTTGCAGGCTAATTCAAATAAAATATATCTTGAACTGAAGGCAAACAACGACCATGACTTTCTCTCATGCTTTTTCTCAAGACTTGTTTGTTGATTGTTTGTTTGCCTTCCAAACAAAGTCATGTCAAGAACCGTTGACCTTCAAGTACATACACCTGACCTTCATTTCTTGAGCGAACGGTTTGACATAGGGGGAGCCTCGCATTGTCTGAGCCTTGACTAACTGATCATCCAGTAAGGACTGGACGCTATCAATTTCTGCCACTATATCCACTCCCTACATTGTAGTGGGGAAAGAACTTCAAGGTAAAAGAAAACACACGCAAGAAAATATGTCAAAAGTCACATCTAAACATCAGTCTAATAATATCATCAATATTTTGTTTAAAACAAAATCCTTAAGTCTTGGGCTAGTAAACTGAGTCATAAAATATAATTGTGACAAAGCAACTATCATTTTGTAAGCATCAACAAGGAACTGTCCAGGAGTAATTCAAAATTCTTTGTCAACTATGACGATTTACAAATATTCATACCATTTTCTTCCCATGTATGATACTACTGTCAACTTTAATACTCCCTACTATCTACATGTATCATAAATATACACTGTATAGTTAACTGTATTACCTTTTCTATATTATTTTTTTTCCTATAGAGTACTACAAGCTATTAACTTTTTATGAGGAATGTGGGTTCCAATAATAAAGGTACTAGTTCATGTTTTGAACCACACAGGTGCAGTTTGCTGCATTGGTGGGAAATAAAGTTTGACAAATGTTACCCACAATGCATCTCACTGTGCATGTGCAGTGCAAACCTTGAACTATCTTACAGCAAAGATTCAAAGTAGTTAATTTACCCCCCTCCCCCATGTCAACAACCCTGTACATACTCACAGTGTCCCTGTAGGCTACAAACTCAAACAACATCTCTGCCCATTCTGTCTTCATCTTCTCCATGGCTTTCTCCAAAGAATACTCCTTACTGGCTGCTGCACCAATCTCCTCCAGTCTGGATGAAAAATTAATAATTGAAATTTTTTAAAGCATAACCAAAAGAATCTAACCCTCAAAGTGACAATTATTTTGTATTCAAAGTCAGATCTGATTTGGTGAGTATATTAAGGACATTCACCAAATTCTATTTTGTTCTTAATAATAGTTATGGATTCCTATAATTATACATCCTTGATGATATCAATCCTAACAATAGATATATACCGACTGTCCATCAATTAGCATTACATCCAATGATAGAATGGCAATTAGCAATTAGACCATGAGAGAGTGGCTGCATGTCTGTCACTTTTTTGCATTTCATGTTTGTTTTTTTATTCCTTTATATTTTGACTCATAATTCGGATAAGCTAATCTGATTGTATTGTCTACATTTGTCATACTTCTGTAATAATTGTTCAATCTAATTGAAAGAACCTAATAGTATAGCTAACATTAATTCTTCAATATTCTTTTAAAAAAACCTAGTCATGTGTGGGTCTTACTTGTCCATGAACTTGTTCAGCCCATATTCTAGCATCTGGAACAGGGACGTCTCTGGCTCTGGCTTCAGGTCGAACCCGACAATGTCACTCATCTAAGACAAAATATCAAACACAGTGATTATTGGGGGTAATTTCAAATGTTCAGACTTTTTTAAACAAAAGTTTAAACTTTAGTCAGCTCTTAGCAAGAGTTTGGCAAAGGTTTTGTGTTTTATGCAGCTGGTACTTAATACATACATTGTGTTCATAATATTTGTGTTAAAAAAATCAGCTCATCACCTGTTCCCAGTGCCTGTCTCTGATACCAGGGTTACAGATGGTCTGTAAGATTGGCATGTGCTGCTTGAACTTGTCGATCTTGGACTTGACGCTCTCTGCGATGCGGCGAGGCCCTGCCACGTCGCTGAACTGTTTGGTGAGTTTGTACATGGTACGCCACATGTTTCCGATCTCTTCTTCTAGCTCTTCAGCATTCAAGTCTCCAAAGGGACCTAGGAGGTAACAGAAATAAAATGTTCACTTTCTAACCGTTTGAACCTCCTTGACGTCCGAAGCACTTCACATTTAATCTGATGGTTAAGCACAAAATGAAATATAATTTACAATCAATGTGTTTGTATGGGGACATTTAACTGAGTCCTGAGCTTATTGATAATTATGTCACAACTACAATGATGAGAAAGATCCCTTAATTTTTCCCTAACAATCTTTTTCTTCTTTCATTATGCTTACCTTGGTGAATTTCTGTTTAAAATGCATTTTTCTATCAGCTTAAGGGACAAACTTTGGACCTGGGCCAAGTCAACCTTCCAATCCTATACAAGTCTCCATTTACACCATTTTCCCACTCACATCCTGTCTCTTTCTTCATAATAAGATTGAGACACACAAAGACAACGACTAACACAATACCTCATTTTTCATGAAGGTAACAAACAGAGTTGGACACTGACCGTTGAGCCACTGCTCGTGTTTGGTGTGGAAACTGAGCGCGGTTCCCCACAGTTTGTCGTACGGCTCCTTGTACGTTACCATCATCTGTAGGATGGGGAACGCTGTGGGCTCCCACTCTAACAACTCTTCCTCCGTGTTGATGGACTATACAGATGGAAGAGATAGAAAAAGGGTAACGTTATGTTTTAATCCTTGATATACGTATGATATAGTTAGGTAATCTAATGGCTAATACCAATTCAAAACATCGATTGACAGAAGACCGATCCAATAGCGAAAAGTTCTAGCAACTCTGAACTTCTACTTCCTACCACACAGCAAGTCTGACCTTTGAGGTCATCTTTCCATTCACTTCCTTCCACTCTACTGACAGTGTATTCAAGAAACTATGGAAACACCAACATAATGAATACACAGGGAACAAAGGCTCTATATGCGGAAAACTTGTAACAGTTGATAGTTACTTGTAAACTCAACTTACAGCTTGTTCACCCATTGCATCCTCCAGTTGTTGGGTCAGCTCATTCAGCTTGTCCACGTTGGTCTTCATTTCATCCATGCTCATGATCTGTAACACAAAACAGACCACTGAGTTAGAAACCTTGTTGTCTTCTGTATCTTCAAGTTAGTAGTACTACCATTGACTCAACGTTGACACAAAAGAAGTAAGATTGATGGTAAATTAAAATTAAATGTAATCATGCATGTACCTCCTTTTTCCTGAAGCTCTCGACTTCTTGGTTGTATCTGTTCAGTTTGTCTTCAAACTGCTGCAACCTGCAAAAATCAAGCGAAAATCTTTAACACAGAACCAAACTATTTTGCAAGAGTAGTGAAAGAAGCCATTTACATCACTGTTTTACAACATGATTCTTTAACAAAGACAAGGGGCACCATAGACATTCTGCAACTTATGATCCACTGCTCACCGAGTCATGTGTTTTATCTGCATACTAGATACTACTACTAACAGTAACTGCTTCATGTACTACTACTAGCATTCCTTGACAAAGGTTGGTCTAGGAGTTGAACAGTCTAAAATTTGAGAAAGTCTAATTTTTGTGTCAGAAATTACAGTTTGGCCTTGCTTTAATGTATTTTTTTGTCTACTTACTTCTTCTTGACCTCGTCTTCCGCTGCCTCCCTGCGATTGGCCAGCCTATTCTTACTCAGGTCGAACACAGTCTGGATGTGTTCTGGCCAATGGAAGACCTGGCTGTTCAACTTGATGTCCTCATCTAAAAAAAATTCAAATCAACTCACATTTTCAAAACCTGCAAGACATTTCAAATAGAGAGTAAATTTTTTGCATTGTGTAACAGAAAATAAATCATAGATTTTCATTTTCATTCTTTCACATCTTTCTTCTTTGACCTTGGAATTGACAGTGACACTCTATGAAAATAGTATACGTTTTCCAATATTTTTTTGCAATCTACAGTCTATTTTGCAGTTGCTTTGTACGATTTATAGTATGATTCAAAATATTTTTTCCTTGGAAACCGCTGAAAAATTATGCACGCCCATATGTCATCATTAAAAACAAAACAACATATGGCCTAATGGAAAAAAAAAACTTACATGGCAGTGTGGCATAGTCCAGCAGGAATTGGAGCCTGTGTCCGGCCTCGTCGATTTCATCCTTCAGCTTGAACACGGTCACCTCGCTGGACGTCCGCAGGAAGTCGGTCAGCTCGACCAGATCCGCGGTCGAGTCCGGCATCTCGCTCACGCGGTCAGCGATCTCGTCATAGTGCTTGCAGATTTCCTTGTTCAGGACCCTGTTCTCATCGACCTATAGTGGTGGTAAGAAAGCAACAGTTGGGTATAACTTGGCTCCACCCCGAAGGCCTTGCCAAAAATGAGTAATGAGACCATACTTGCTTTATGTTTAAGAGTTAAAATGCAAACTGAGCACAATTAAATGTCACAGCGTTATGTAGATCTAATATGTTTAGGTATTAAATGAGCCCAAATATTTTGGCAAGGCCTCAAGGGCAAGGCCAATTCACAACTAAATGGTTCATGTTGTTGCTTTTTTTGTCCTTTTTATGTATAATTCTATAGTTGCACAACAATTGTACACTGTATATGGTACAAAGTATGCTACATTTAGTATTTACCTCAAAAACGACAAGTCTGTCTTTCAGTTTCTGAGCCCGGGCACAAAGGTCAACGTTCAGGTCCTCGCAGGCGAGTGTGAACATGCTCAGGGGCACGGTGATACGCAGGAGGGCAATCTCGTCTTTCAGCTGCTGATAGCTGTTGATTTTCTGCAGAGAAAACACAAACAAACATTGGTCTTCAGATTTGTTTAGTACAAGGCTTAGAATCTGTGCTTTTTGTCAACAAATTCTTTATACTAAAAACAACGTGGAAGCTAGATCTAGGGGTGCAAACATTTGAACCATACAACATTATCATTCATCCTAACATCAAAAGGTTTGTAGTCTTTCAAGACTATAATCGTGGTCGGTTACTTCGACTACTACTAGAAATCGGACCAAAATAAAATCATGATAAGAACAAGCTACAGCCATGTGACTTTTGAATTTTGGAAAAAAACAGATACAGTCACAGTGTAACTTTTCTCACATATAGGAAAAACTTGAACAAGGTAAGGGCTGACAAAGTGAAGACTTGTGTGATGTTACCTTTGTGAATGCCTGAAGAGAGTGTTTCTCCTTGAGGAAGGCGGTGACTTCCTGTTCAGCTTTGTTGTTCAGCAGGTCTCCATACTTCTTGTACACATTCAGGTACCTGCCATGGGTGGACGGAAATATTACTATTGAACACTTGCTAAAAACCATTAAGTTGGATGCCGGTAACCAGTACATAGCCTATGAAGATCCCCAAATGTTTTTCATTAATATACAGTAACTGAATCTGAGAAGTAATGCTAGTTCACCTTTTTTCGTTGGGTAACCTATATTCGTTGTTTTCGAAAGCAGGGTAGTCGGGAACATCAATTCTAAAAATATTGTAGTTTGAAACCACCATCCGTCTTGATAATTTGCCTAAATACCCTGATTTCAAATACGACAGATATAGGTTACCCCTTGGATAAAGGTGACCTAGCGTTACATGTATGTACCAAACTGTACACAAACTCTAGGCATTATGGACCATTTTCTCAAGTAGGGAACACTTAGCATTTTTTACAAATTGTAATGGATGCAAATTTACCTGGGGTAAAAATATGTAAACAGTAGTATCATGAATTTGAATTTATCCAGTTTTCAAGATTAATGAAGAAGGGGTGTGTACTTTATTATGTGATTATTAAGTTCCAGTCCCACAGCTTGGGTTCACTGAGTATTTAATTGGGGTGCCTACTTTAGTTCAGAAAGTATGGTACACATGGCAAATATACAGTACCTCTGTGGTCCAATGGTGTTGATTTTGAAGGTCTCCATGGCCTTGTCCATGAACTCTGTCACCAGTGGTTCCTCCATCTTTACTGTCCTCAGCAACAGTCTCTCATGTCGCATGTCTGGGAACAGGTCACTCTCAACCTGCAAGGCAAGATGGTGCTGTGCTTAGGGTTGTTGACTTGTTGTGAGCTGACAATAGGGGGCTAAATTGTAGGGGTCTGGAGCGCCTGCTGATCAGTACCGTATTTCTTCTAATAAACCGCGCACTTTTTTGACATTTCAACTTTGAAGTTGGTGCTTCAGGTCAAAGCCAAAGTCGGGGTGCGCGCTTTATTTAGGGGTTGTCTCAAGAAAAATCACGTAACAAGCCAGAAAGCCAGCGATTACGCCGCGAGGTATCGCGCTGAACATCGATAATTTATGCATTTGTCTTTCGTTTATTATTTACAAGATAACAATGTTAACTTTATATAGACTTAAAATTACGCATGCTTATGTTATTCTTTGTATTAAAACTAATATAGTTGTAATGATATTTATAAGAATGATATTATAAGAATGACTTGAAAAAGAAAAACGGAGACAATCGTCCGACTTTTTGCAGCGTGCTGGGGCTGGCATAATTTGTTAGTTATGTTACAAATATTTTATCCACGAGGCATCACGCGGCTGCACGCCGGCACATCGTGTATTATCCACGAGCATTTTGACCCAAAACATAATTGCTATGATCAGAAAATGTTGCAGGGTTCTTCTTTGCAGGAGTTTTGTTTTTGTGTGACGAGAAAAATGCGACATTATAATTTTTCGGGGTGTTTGGAAACCCACGCTAAGTTTCAGCACACTTACGGCTGCATCGAAACCCAAAATTATGCTAGAGACACCATAAATTCACATATAAAAGCATGTTTCCACGGAAGGTTCTTTGTATTATGCATATCTTAACTAGAATGGTGCAATGTAATCGTTGAAAATAGTGTTCTTTTGCGTTTCAAAAATGTAACTCTGATAATCAAAATGGCGGCAAGCTAGCTGCAAGCCGCGGGAAAGCTCCCATGATGCACCGCTGCAACCAATCAGAGCGCGAGATCGCCGGGGATTCCCCGTCATTAGTATTCAGTTGTTGTTGTTGTGGTGGCTTCAACCAATCAGAGATGCGTATTTCCGATCCTGCAGACGCCGCGTTTCGTGCCGCGCTGTCCAAAAATACGTATTTCTCGGGAAGAACAGCGGGCCACGATGTTTTATTATGACAGTAAATGTGTTTTTTTTTTTAGTTTATCATCGAAAAGCCCGGTAAAATTTAACGTTTTGATGTCTGCTCACTCGATATAATGGCATCTTGTAGCATGAAAATTCTCATCGCGCTGCGTGAGCAAGCCGCCGATAAATTATTGGTAGAGTGAATTTTCTCTACGTAACTTTACAAGTGCGGTGCCGATCCAGAAATTGTATCATTTTTCCAAAAAGTTTCATAGGAAATTAGGCGAATAAACATCAAAGGGTGCTGCGCTATATGAGGGCGCGGCCAAGTTTTGAGGGTACCCCCGGTGCGATCGTCAGCAAAAATTAGGTGCGCGGATTATTGAGGGGTTTCCCTTGACTATCTCAGCTTGCGTGTAAGGGCACACGATGAGCCCCAAATCGGGGGTGCGCATTTTATTTGGGGTGCGCGGTTTAATGAAAGAAATACGGTACTAACTCAGGTGACCTCAATACGACAGCAATTTCCTCATATAGACCAATTTTAGGACTGTTGGTTTTGAACCACTCCCATCAGAAAGGACTCCTACTCTTTTCGATAAACTTGGTGGGATTTTTAATGTACTCAAGTCAAACATGGGACCTCCATTTAATGTCCTAACCAAAGCTAGGTGCTCATCTAGGAGTTCTGGGTTTCAATCCTTAGCAAGTCCAGGGTTTGAAATACTTTTTAATAATGGTTGCCAAGTGGGAAACCTAAGGTAAAGCTAGGTTTCTCATTTACATGTCAGGTTGCCGCAAGTTCCATTACTCTTATCTCGAATTTTGCGAGTAAAATCCTCTTGGTATTCTATCTTTTTATCTCATGTCCTGATCTGGCGATATAATTGATTTCAATTCTTAGCACACACAGCAGTAGGTCACTCTTATATAATATATTGTGTCCTCCCCAAAACTAGGAGCTGTGCAACCTGAGTTCAATGAAATAAAAATGTTTACTGTAACACAAAAAATGTCAATGAAAAACAACAATGACATACCCTGGGCAGCTCCTCGGCACTTGCAACAATCTCGGAGAAGCACCTGAGGAAGATGTCTCTGGTCTCCCTGAAGGGGGGCTCAAAGATGATCTTTGGCTCCTCGACTCTCAACTTGATGATCATGACCGACCCCATGGCAAACTGGAGCTCATCGTAGTCAGAACCAAAGTCATTCCCAGCCTGGTGAAGAAAGTAACAGGACTTAGCACACAATGTCTTTACTTTAGTATAATTATATGATACCTCCCTTAAAGTATGCACGCAGGTTAAAATACACATTATGTATGCACCCCTGACTTGGTGCAAGTCTCGGACAAATCTTTGGCACTAAATGGTAAAATGGAAAACTCAAATTAAGTTTGCTCCCCTTCTCAACCAATCTGGAACACATCTTGAACTGGATGAATTCAAATTTAGGATGTTTTTCCCCTTAGGTTTGTATAAACCCCCACTGTCATATTTTTGTTTCTACAACGTATAAACCGCCTACCATTCAGAATAGAAGAAACAGTGTACAGAAAAAATGTGTATAGTTTTGCATCCTATGTAGAAGTGTGGAACCACCTAATGCTCTAGTTTAGGTCCTAGTTTAGATCAATAACAGCATTTTCTATTTGGTCTTTTCAGTGATGCGTGAGGGGCTAGGCTAAGACTTAGGTCATATTTCCAAACTAGGGTGCGGTCGGGATGTTTAAAAAAACAAAAAAAATTAAATATATATCTAGAAATATACTTATTTTGATATTTTCTGAATTTCTATGCCTTTTATATCATCCTTTTTGCTCCAAAATGCTGCCCGACAGAGCCCTGTTTGGAAATGAGACCTACATTTAAGCCTAAGAGCATTTTTAGTCTGTTTTTGTTATTGTTGTTGGTGTTGATGTTGTTGTTGTTGTGAGAAACAAACCTTATGCATCTGCATGAAGTCGAGGAAGTCTGCCAGAGAGTTGATGACCATGCTCCTCAGGTGGTTGGACATCAGTGCCGCGACACACGCGAAGAACTCCTGTACACGCTGCGTGGAGTCTGTGTCGTTCAGGGGCACCAGGTGGCCCCAAAGGTCCTTGTGTGCCAGGAAAACGGACGCACATGTTGGAATCCAACTAGAAAACAACGCAATGTTAATGTTAACTTGGAGATTGATGAAGAATAAAACCTAAGTTCAAACTTAAGCCATCAGGAATCTACTTGACTAAATTACGAGAAGTTATGCAACTATAATGACGTTGAAAATATGCCTTTTAGGTTATGTATATACAAGTCTACGTGATTGTGGTATCACAATCCCTAAATATGAAGGCAAAACTATTCAACGAAATCTAAAAATAAAAAAGGTTTCTCATTCAATTTTACCTAACCATGGCCTGTTCTGGACACTGCTATGGTCACCAAAAATTGTAATACCATATAGATTAGAAAAAAAAAGAAGAAATTCTGCTGCAGTACCAAGAAATGCTGCCAGGGGGTCTTTGAATGACGGACAAGTCCTAACCACATTATAACCACAATGAAAATCCATCCAAAATATAGGCTAAGCTTCTTGTGTTATACAAACACAGTAGTACCAAAAACATTCCCTTCTTGACAAAGGTAAATGATAAATTCTAGACATTTCTGGACAGCTACAAACTTCAGGATACTGTCTATGTCCTTGCACCTGTACTATTAGACATTTGTACCTTGTACGAAGAACCTCATGTGCTTCCCTGCACTGTTTCTTGATCAGCTCCTCAAAGTCCGCAGGCAGCAGAGGCAGGTTGGACCTCAGCAGCTCGTCCTTGTTCACAAACCTCAGGTGGGCGTACCTGTCAATCATGTCATGGTTACCTGGCTGTTATGGGTGGAGCTAATCTGTCAATCATGTCATGGTTACCTGGCTGTTGTGGGCGGAGCTTATCTGTCAATCATGTCATGGTTACCTGGCTGTTATGGGTGGAGCTAATCTGTCAATCATGTCATGGTTACCTGGCTGTTGTGGGTGGAGCTTATCTGTCAATCATGTCATGGTTACCTAGATGTCATGGGCGGAGCTAATCTGTCAATCATTGTCATGGTTACCTAGATGTCATGGGTGGAGCTATTCTGTCAATCATTGTCGTGGTTACCTAGATGTCATGGGTGGAGCTAATCTGCCAATCATGTCATGGTTACCTAGATGTCATGGGCGGAGCTAATCTGTCAATCATTGTCATGGTTACCTAGATGTCATGGGCGGAGCTAATCTGTCAATCATTGTCATGGTTACCTAGAAGCCATGGGCGGAGCTAATCTGTCAATCATTGTCATGGTTACCTAGATGTCATGGGCGGAGCTAATCTGCCAATCATGTCATGGTTACCTAGATGTCATGGGCGGAGCTAATCTGCCAATCATGTCATGGTTACCTAGATGTCATGGGCCTAGTCTGTCAATCATGTCATAGTAACCTGTCTTGGGTGGAGCTGATCTGTCAATGATTGTAATGGTGGTAACTGTCACTCAATTCATTGTTGCCTAGCAACAACAATATTGTCTTTTCTTGAAACCTAGACCACATCTAAAAAGACTAATACTAGCTTGTCCGTCACATTTCAATTAGTTAACTTTGACTAAACCTAATTTCTACGTCACCAAACTTCTCGTGTGTACTTGCACAACCTCTGGTTTGACCTGTAAGTCCCCGATTGGGCCAACAACGATCAGGTGTCTTGAACCTGGTTGGTTCAATCTGATCACCTGATGTTGATGACACATGAGGTGGTGGGAGGGGGGCATGGGAAAGGAATTTCTTAGGGTAAAAAATTGGAAGGGCATGGGGGGGGGGTTGTGACTTGGGCAGACAATTCAGAAGGAAAATGGAGAAAAAAACAAAGCAGAGAGTCGTAAAGATGGCATGGAAGAGACAATGTCATTCAGACAGGGAACGGATATCAAAGAATGATGGTAATGTAAAAATGATGATGGAAAAATAAAAGGAGGGCTAAGGAGTTGGAAAGAAAATTGAAAGGAAAAGAATGAGAGAAATGTAACAAAAAAAAGTCACAGGAAAGGAATTGAGGAAAAAACCCATTGATTTGGGAAAGAGAGGAAACCAGAAGTACAAATATTCAATGCACAAAAAAAAAACTGAAGGACACAGCAAAAGTGGAAGAAAAAAAGGGAGGAAAATAACAAGTGTTAGGGAAAGATTCAGATGAACGAGATTGTAGAGAAAACAGCACTTAGAAAAGAGGAAAAACCCCAAAGAATGTTGGAAACAATCAGCAGTGTTCTCACCAGGCCTTTTCAGCATAGCGGGCCGATACGCTGTGGGCTGGAAAAATGACGCTGTAAAAAGCCCGCTACGCTGTATTTTCACCCAGCGTAGCGGCAAAAAAATGGGGGAAAACTGGAAAAATACCGTAGTAAAAATGCGAAAGCACGTGCCAAGCACGCGCCTCCGCTGTTTCAGGAAGTTTCATCTCGAAGGGAGGTGTTATATATAGCACCCCGCGTACCGCTATCTCGCAGCCCCCACCCAGGACCGCCCCTTGCGCGGCGTGCGTTCTGTACTGTAAACAGAGAACCGGCACAAAACTTGTAAAAAGTTTCGGTTCAAGTCCGGTTAAAATCGGAACGGCAAGAAACGCTTCTTGGACTTGCACAAAAATAGCACTTGTATACATTCCCTTTTATGTTGCAGTATACTTGTAAATCATCTAAAACCTTCCAAAGATCAAGAAATTTGCGTTGAGAAATGACGAAAACATCGTGCGTGCATGCAGGCAGCTAGCGGTAATGGCGGCGAAAACATCGTAAACTCTCGCAAAAAATTCTCGCGAGATCTGATGCGTCTCTGTGACGTCAGGGGAAGCTAGCGATCTCATTGGTTTAGGATAAACAACAGCAACGACCGCCATTTTTAGAGCAAATTTTACCGTATTTTACCCCGAAAATTTCTGCCGTTTTGGAGATTTTGCGGGCCCAAAACTCATATCAAAAGGAAGCAAAGGTATTCTTGTTGTTTTTACGTCCAACACCTCTTATGTGAACGCATTATTCGTCCGCCGATCGCGAACTTGAAAGTCGGCCGGGGATTCCCCGTGCCGAGCACATGTTTCTGCGTGTTTTGTTCTGTTTACGATGAAAAAAAATACGATGGAAACAGAGACTGTCAAAGTTGTTTATCTAGAAAAAGTTGGTGGCAAACCGGACAATATTTATGAGTACTGTTGAGCTGAGTAAAGTTTGTTGTTTATGAGTTTTTAGTTGTCTTTGATGCTTTGACTCAAAGTATCGTTACGTCAAACTGCTACAATTATCGTAGATATGCCCCTAAAAACTGATACAATAAGCCTTCTGAATAGCCTAAAATGCAAGAGCTTTTACTTTAGTAAGGAATCACACTGAAGAAAAATCACACTGCAAGGGGCCCCCCACCGGGGCTCTGCCCCTGGACCCCGCCGGGGGCCTTCGGCGGCCCCCGAACCCCTGCCCTGACGCTGTGAAAAAATCCTGGTGAGAACACTGATCAGAGATAGTGAAAAGAAGAAGAAACGGAAGAAAATAGCAAAAAGAATGGAATGGTTACTTTAGAGAACCAAAAAATTGTATTGACCAAAACATGACTGACAAGAGATGAAAAAACAAAAACTTGGGGTTTGGGTAATATGATGTAATTAGATGATAGAACAACAGGGCTGGCATCTGATTGGATGATTTGGTGGGGTCACCCAAGGTCAGACTTACTTATCAAACCAGAGATTCTGCAGGTGCAGCATGATGGGATTGGTGGTGAAGAGGTGCTGCTCGTTTAGTTCTTTTGTCTCGCGGTACACGTGGTGCCACGGGACGGGGGCACGGATTACGCGGTGCGGGAACGAGCGCGGGATCCAGGAGATGTGCAGCCGGCTCTTCTCCTTCTCATCCTTCAGGACATAGTCCACTGTGATTGGTGGAAAAGTGTATAAATTAGGATGTGTCGAAAGCAAGCTATTCCAGATGCACAATGACAATGATGAAACGTAACTATGCTAAGAAACACGACTTGCAACACTCATTTACAATTGGCTTATTGTCATGTAAACGCTCACATCATTAGAAATTATTGTAACAGTTGTAAGAGTAGAAAAAAGTCCCATACATGTACAGAGCTTCATTCAACAAAATTCATTATCAATTTAAAAAACAATGTTCAACCGATTTGAATGTCATTAGTAAAAACAGGATTGTTACTGCCTTTTTTTTCATAAATTCGCACTGCAAAAATCACACTGCAAGTGTTGAACTGTCTTAATTTTATGTTGACTGTACTTAGCATGAGAAGGGTTAAACCCCCCATCTCACCAATGCACTTCCTCAGAGTGAAGTTGTAGTCCCCCTCGGCCTCCTCTGTGAGAGCGACCATGATCTTGTTCAAGTCCGGGTTGTTGCGGAGGGCTTCAGGTATTCTGCTCTTGATATTTGGCATCTGGTCTTCCGGCGCAGGAGCCAACATTTCATCACGCACACCTTTGGTGATGTAGTAGTAATATCTCTGCACCGTCGGTAAAAGAAAATAGGTGTTACTAACTGAAGCTATTATTGGCTCCGCCCCGGAGGTGCTGCCAAAAAATCAATCTCTTAGAGTGTGGATTACAAGCAATAAGCCAGTTCATGGTTTGAACTGGGCATGCACAGTGTGATGCATTGTGGGTAACTTGTCAAAGTTGAAGGCCCCTGAGACATAAACAAACCATGATGTTTGGACATGTATTAAGCATGGTCCACATGTAGACAAGAATTTTTTAGGGGCTTTCACCTTTGACCTGACACATGTACAATTCAAACCCTTTTTCTGTACTGAGTCACTAGTGGGGAGGGGGGCACACAACACAGGAGCAGGGAGGTCATTTAAATGCTAATATATCTCCTCCTTGGCACCAAATAACGCATGCTTTTGATAACGTGTGACAGTCATGTGCATACAAGGGGTAGGCCTGTGCTGCACCACAAAATGGACTCACACAGACCACACACTACTACTCATACTCCCCACAAGATTTGCCAAACTCACCCAGCTGTTTTCCTGGACATAGGGAAGTCAAAAGTATAATGAGTTACAGGTACATGGGTGGGGTATGACAAGTGGTTAATGAATTTCATTCCAATTTGCAAAACTTTGACCAGTGAGGCATTTTATTAGTGGGCCTTTCCTCGTTAACATATCGGTAACAGTAGTGCATTAACATAACGGTGACATCATAACATAACATAACTGTGGCGCAAATTTAATGTAAAACTTTGTTAGTTAGGTCTACAATTGTCTAATATTTGAATTAACAACCAAGAAATTGTAGATCCCTCAGAGTGTTTCAAATATTTGTAGTTTAGATTGTTAAATTTTTCATCTGATTTGTTAATTTCTCACTGATTCTGTCTAATGCAATTTTCACACCAGCTCTAATATTGAAGGCCACATACATGCATATAGCAAGAAATTGATGACAGGAAATAAGATAACCCATTCTAGGTCCTTTTGGGACCTATGACCTAACTTCCTGTCAGTGTCCAACAAGTTAACTAAGTCTTGCATTTAGATACTAAGTTAACCACTCTATTGCATTCAAATAACAAATATTTAGCAAACAGAAACAATGAAAACAAATCCTCTATTTACTTAAGGTAATAATGTCGCAAATAAGATATGATTTCTATGAACTCTGACCTCGAGATCTCTCTCAGACGGTTCGCCCATTTTCCTGGTTTCCTCATCTTCGCCCGATTTCATCACGTTTAGCTGCTGCACAGGGCTCATGGGACGGCTACCGGGCAGCGAGGAAACGTCGCTCACGCCATTGGTAGAACCGTTGGAGACGTGCGCGTGCTTTGCCACCCCATTGGTTGTGCCATTCACGCTGAAACAAGAAAATGACATTTCACTGTCAGAAAGTAGGGTAGCGTTTTTTCATTGATGATCTGTGTGGGAGGGGGGTGCAAGAGTATTGGATAGGTTTTATAGGAAACACTCAAAAGTTCAGCCTGTACTGAGATAATACATACACGACATGTTTGTCCAAAATTAAATCTAACTTTACGATTTGTGTGTCACACAATGTCTTTATTTTGAATTCCCACTTTCATCACATTCCTGCAAATTTTAAACGTTTTGAAAATTTGTAGAAAAGCATTGACTTTTCATCATGATTAGCATCATCATCATCATCATCATCATCATCATTGGTTGACATGCTTACACACGACAGGTTTTACCGCCCCTTACAGGGAGACAATAATGCTCTTTCGCTTGCTAAACTCATGATTATCAACATATAATATATAATAATATTTAATTTTTATTTGCAAACTAACTTCTTCTTTTCATCAATTTTGTTACTTACCCATTTTGCTTTTTGCCGTTGAGCCCCCGGTGTCTGGGTACCTTTCTGGGACTGGGGGGAGATTTTGTAGCTGTGGGGTCGGTTAAAGAAATAATGTGTTTCTGGATTTCCACATGCACATACACATACACATACACGATCAAGACAAGTTTTGAAATATAAAAATATTCTTCTGAATAATAAAATTATGATAAAGTAACTGAAATTGTCTATTCCTAGGAAAAGAAAAATTGCATCTGTAGTAACAAAATCTTTTGAAGTACTGAAAGAAGAAACTATATATAATTATACTACTGTACAATGTTGTAGGTATATGTAGTCCCATATCTTTTTGAAGGCCGTAGGGGCAGTGAGTTGTTATCAACTGTGTCTGCTAGTTAAGAGGCAGAGCCCATCCCTCTCCTCCCTTTTACCTGCCAAACTGAAGTCAGGTACCCATTTTACCTGGTTGGAGTGAGGAAAGTCATGTGAAGTGCCTTTCCCAAGAGCAGAAGATGAGTAGCATGACAAGATTTGAAGCCAAGGCCTCTGGCTTCTGGGCTAAACAGCCTGCAGTCATGCCACACGATTTCAAAAGTTTATAGGGATTAAACTAAAAAAGGATACGTGAAGGACTCCTTGGTGACCGTTTAGTGCCTGGTCTTGCAATTGGTGGAATGGTCTTTATATTCTTGATCCTCAAATCGCTCGCTGTTGGTGTGTAGTTGTTGGCGATCGACTCACTGTAAACAAACAAGGACAACAACTGATTGACAAAAAATGTTTATTTAAGAAAAAAATTCTGTGCATAATTAGCTGCATATACATATCAATTAATTATTAATTGACTGGAACTAACTTTCATACATGAACTTAAAAGCAACGGTATATCAAAAACTGATTAAAAAACTGATTGAAATTTCGAGATGATGCATTCTTATGTTCTTCAGGTCCAATGTAATTTTTAAGACCAGTCCTGGTTTTGTACCTAGGTACATTGGACCAGTACCCATCTATAATGAGGTGTGTCTGTATACATCTGGCTTGGGCAAAGTGATGTCTTCAGAATTAGTCTTCATTGATTTTGGGCAATTTTCCAATTTTGATGCAAATGGCGATACTGTCAGACCATTTCAGAGAACAAGTAATTGGCATTTCTTTCAGACAGCAGAAATTCTGTATCTGTATCTGTATTCTATATAGCCGGTATAACCACCCATCGGTGTAACAAACCAGCTTCGCTAAAATTGTTACCTGGGTGTTCGGCAGTACTTCTGTTCCTTGAAGGGTGCGGCCAGAGTCCACGAGTGCCCCTGCATGATTGGCGGGTGCTCACTGTGCCGCAGCACAACCTACAGAAAATAGAGAAGAGGTCAACTTATCAGTTACACTGGAGAACTGAGCATCTGCTTTTAAAAGATAAATATAATTTCTAACCTAAAAAATAAAAGAGGCTAGTTGGATGGCAGCTGTAGGCAAAAATGTAGCAGCTGCTATAGGTTTAAGTAATCAAGTAATGCTAGTTTAAAATTATTTCCTGTTACATGTATGTTGTCTTTGCCTAAAGTCAGGCAATTTTTGTACAGACTAACTATAAGCACTTTATGGTCTCCCATAAGATTTTGATACCGATGAGGTCTAAATGTTGTATTTTTCTGACTTGAGTCCTAAAAAAAATTAGGGACAGTAGGTACGGATTGTCTTGTACTGTTTTTGTACCTCAGCTGACTTTGTGATTCAACAAAAAATTTGAATTGTGCAAAGGCTAGGGTTGGCAGTTTTGCTAAGGTCAGTCAACTTAAAAATTCAGTAGCACAACATTTTTCCCTATTGGCCTGGGTACAGTTGATGATTGTGTTCCTGTGCCTAATAATCCTCATGGATTTGGGTAGCCATGCAAGGTAGCCAGGCCTGATACACAGCCCAGCCTTTTCCACAAACCCTCTGTATCCCAATCTCAGACTACCATCTGCCGTACAACTTACAACAATTGTATTAATACGACACACTGAGAGATCAGAGGATTAATGTGGTTCAAAAGTTACAAAATGAAAAGATAAGTTAGAGTAAAGAAGGATTTGGATGTCAAAGCTCAAAAAGATAAGGAAAATAAAGCGTCTCTATTTAATACCTGACTGAAATTAAAAAAGCCAAACAATGTTTAATTTTTTAGAGCGATTATATATCTAGTGTTTGTGATAGCATAATTTACAAAGTAAAATTTGTAGAATATTCAGCTTGCAAGCTGAAATTTGTTTCCCTTTTTTCTTGGTAATACATCGAAAGGTCCCCATATGTACGTATGTATGCAATGTGCCATTTATTGTGCTTCAACTTGTGTGAAGTTCAAGTTTAGCTAGCCTTATACAATCACAACCCTGCACCTTTAATGCTTCCATGGTAATCTATCTTACTAAGAGTACAAAAGAAAAAAAAAACTAGGCCACATTGGACTTAACATTCGCAACTGTAACCTTATAAGTGGTTGCCATAACGCAACGTTTAATTGGTTCCCAACTTTGAACACAGAACTTTGTGTGCCGAAAACAGGTGTGTGTACGCTACGTCTCTCGGCGATGAAAAAATCTTTACGCAGAAGTCGTTCTGAAGCACGGGAGCTGCCGTCTGCTCCGCACACAGATTGTTTACATAGCAAACAAACACAAAGGTACACGAAAGGCCAAACAAAAGGGTAGCCAGGGTCTTCGTAACCAAATAACCTGGGGCCTAAAATAACGTGTGAATGGGACACAAAAGGGAGCAACCACAAAAGCTAGGACGTTTGGGGGGAGGGAGATTTTACGAAAATGACAAATTGCAATTCACCCACTATCTTGCTGAACACAAATATAAGAGAAAAATTGAAATTTTTGTCATCCCGTAAATTAGTATCATGTATTCACAAAAAAGATTCTATTATAACGGAATAATTGAATCTTTGTTGATGGTGACTTCCACCCTCCCCCTCATCACTACTGTACTGTCCCTAGAGAACCTTTGCAAGTTAAATGTAATATCAGGTTTACCAATACCATTGCAAGGCCCTGATTATGTTTTTGAGTTCGATTGTGCAATGGTGACTTGGCATTTAGCTCCACAATGCTCTAAGCCACCAGCAAAATTCTAAACCGGCCACCAAAATCCAACAACTGTTATTATCGGATTTTTTGGGGCAGGTTTTTTCAAGTGGTGTGTTACGGACGATCAAGCGACAATATATAATACTGTTAAAGAAAGTTTCAATCGCTGACAGCAATACATGACAATGAACAGTACTTTCTGGAATAAGGTGCTCAGTTTGTAAACTTTTCAAAACTTTAAAGGTGACCAGAAAAGTTTTTTCGCCAAAGTCAGGGTGTGTATCTTATTGCACAGATAAATAGAAAAAGGACCTCAAATAGAGCAAGGTGGTACTACAGTTCTAGGAAGGATGAAAAACTATATACAGTAACATTGTTTTGGTGCAAGTTGCAACATGATTGTCTTTTTTTAGTGATTTTGTGACTTGCTGTAGGCGATTCACAAGTTTTTGGAGACAATCCGAATAGGGGAACACTAGCTATAGCAATTTTACAAATCTAAGCAAGGACACTGTTTAGAAGTCCTTGATTTATGCAAAATTACCGGACAGAAAACACCATAAATATCAATTTTTCAGATTAAAAATGTATTCAAGATTGGTGGAGAAAGGGTGCATAGTTTACTTTATTGAGTTTTTCATTTCACACTTTTGCTTTAGTTAGAATGTTAGAACCTTGAATATCAATTATCATAGAATATTTTTGATTTGTATATGATTCTGGAACTTACCTGGTATAGCTCGGACGGTTCATTGGCTGCGGGGGTGGGGAGCGGTGGTAACCCTGGCAACCCTCGTGTGATACTACTGTTGTGGATCGGAGATTCGTTCATCTGTAAATTAAAGTAAAACGTTGCATAATTTGAAGAATTGAGTCCATAACATTGTTGTAACAAAAAAATTGTTATATACAACACATAAGGTATTAGTTTTTTTTACAATCAAAACTATTTTTTGTACACTATTCTTTCTGATCTGAAAAAATAGTACATGTACCTCTAGATTTTTTGTATAATATTTTGATTATGCGTCACATAATCAGATTTGAACAATTTGTCTTGAACAGTTTGTGTGTGTGTGTGTGTGTGTGTGTCTGTGTGTGCATGCATGGTAACTGCAAAAACTTGTCAAAAGTTGCAACTTGCATGACAATTGTACAGTCAAAACTGACTAGGAAGACCACTCAGGGGACCGATAAAATCTGGTCTTTATGGACAGGCGATCACTGAAGACAGGATTCTTAATGCTTACAAGTGTCAACGAAAAATTTATTGACAAGACCACAAAAAGTGGTCTTGGACATGTGGCCCTACTACAGTATGGAAGTGGTCACAGGATTGAATAGTGTTTTTTCATGAAAAAGCCACAAACCACTGAACTTATTTGGTTGGGCCAAAGATACTACAAATTGCATGTTCTAGTGAAAAAAGTGTTCTTTACATTTTTTACGTTATGAAAATCCCAACTATTTCTGAAAGTAAATGTTTGAGCTTTTTCTGTTCAAGTTATGCCATGTATATATGTATACATGATACCATACATTCATTGATCATATATTATAAATGATAATAATTATTATCATATCAAACACTTAATAACATGATCATATCATGAGTTACTAGTTTAATGTATAGTCAAGTCCCAAAGGTGAGTAGCACTATTCTTTTGATTTGACACAATAATTTTTCATTCTCTGCTTCTGAATCATAATTCACACGCGAGCCTTTCATAAAGTGATGCTGTTATATCAGTGCCTTCATGAAATATTAATATGAAACCGTGTAATTCGTGACAATATGAGTGTAACCACATAACCATATGTTACCTCAAATCACACCATCAGTGGTTTAATCTAACACATGTGGGACTGTCCAGGGGGTAGAGAGGGGTTGTGTTTTCTATGCACTTGTCAATGTACAACCTTAGTGGGGAGGGGGCAGTCACAGAGAGGGGTTGACAAGAATCTATCATTTCAAATTGCCATAAGTATAACATCAAACATGGTGGAAGACGAAACACATTTTAGTCAAACTGCTCTTTCTACGACAAGGAAAGAAAAGAGCTGTTTGAAAGGGCCACCAAATTCCACCCAAACTTCCTCACATTCACTGACAAAAAGAAAACAGTTTTCATTCTAACATCACAAAACTCACACATAATAGAAAAGGTGGGATATTTCGTATTCCACTGTCTTTGAAAAAGGAGTCGAACCCAATAACCCAGGATCTAGAGTAGTTTTAGACTAGAGTAGACACTTGCATTGTTGTTTTTACATTGTTTGAATCTTTTATGTTACCTGCAATTAGCCCTCGGGCAAGAATATTAGATAAGATGTTTCTAGAGTTGAAACCTAATACCTGCAACATTTGAATGATGAACATACACCACAGTTATGGTTATACAACTTGTTCTAATTCCAGTCCCATATAATCTTTGCTTGGCAACATATCATTAGCAAATTTTAATTCTCTAGAACAACATTTACTATCACCTGGGAGGTTTATAAATTGTTTTCCTCTTTTTAGAAATTGTGAGAATAAAAAAAAAATGACTACAGTACAAGAAAGGTAACATAATTATTATTTTTTTCTTATTCATCAAAATGTGGAATATTTTTCCCATAGCCTTTTGAAGTTAAATTTGTCAAGACGAACACAAAATACTGCATCATTAGGCTTTACCTAGTAATATACAGTATAGTAATATTGTGTGCCAGTAAAAAAATGCTCACATTTGTAACAACAGCTGCTAATATAAGGTCTGACAAGCTCGAGGCAAAGAAGAAAGAAACAGAACACCCTTACTGGGGAAACGTTCATAGGATCGTACAGATTATTAAATATTATCAACAAAATTTGCACATACAAATGGTATTATTAATGGCTATCTTTAACTTTCTTTATTTTGGATGCTGTGAAAAAAAATTAGTTTTTTCGTTTTTCCCCCAGCAAGCTAGAAAAATTCACCATGCAGCACTAAAAATGCTTACGAAAACAGACAACTTTTCTGTATTTTTCATTGTCTGACATCACATACGCGTGAAAATATCTATTGTCGGTTACCCTCACTGTTATAGCAACAACAAAAATTGGAACATTTCTAGCTGCCGTAAATTTTTAAAATTGAATACACACACATTAGTTGTACTGATTTAGTTTTACCAAGGCCTTTGTTTTATAAACTTTTAACAGTGTTGCTAATCTCAAAACATTGCTGAGAAATATCATCAAAATAAAAAATAAAAATAACAAGCAATTGTTGTTTTCAGTTAGGGCAATATTAAACACTATGAGAGAAGTTCAACCCGATTTGAAAACTTTCATTTTGGTTGTTGTTGTTGTTGTTTCTTGTTGTTTGTAAACAATATCTCATCCGCCATGACACTACCCCCTCAAGACGGGGGCACTAGTTGATCGTTGCACCACTTTATAATAACGTTACATATCCCGCCAAAAACACTAAGAAAATTTACAGTTTTCACCCTCAAGTCTTACCATTTATGATGCATTTTATAACCTTGAGTTGGGTGACTTTTTCTAGAGTTTTTGGAGAAAGAATCTACAAATTTGAAGGCAAATTTTGCAGATTATTTACACATGATAAAGTCTATGGCATGTTGTTATAAGTACACATTTCCTTGCAAATTGTCTTAAAGATACATCAAAACTTACCCGAAGACGTTCCATTCTTGAGTCTTGGTATCTTTCTTACTAGATCAGTAAATCTCCAAGGATGTCACAAACCATTTTTGGTCCAAAGAAGAAGATTACTGCAGCACGAAAAAAGTTCCTTGGCGGTGTCTTGAGAAGTGTCTGCAAAATACTCCTTTACCGGCTTTTCCAACAAATCTCTGGACTTGTATCGAGAGTTATAGATCTTGTAACACTTGAGATGATTGTAGACAGAGGTATTTGTGCTTCTTAATGCGTCTCTGGGCTACAAATCTGAGGTTTTTGTAGCAGAAATGTTGCAGAAGCCGATCGCGAGCGCCAGTAGCTTTTTACAGAATGGATTACACATCCGGGGACTTGGTCGTCATAGAGACCGCTTGGTGTGCAATAATGGAGAAAATCGCTACGCGGCGCTTCTGACTGGACAACCTGTGGCGCAATGTAAATAAGGCTGTTTCATTGACTTTCAATGTAACGTGCGCGTCTTTTATGTCTGCCTATCCAATAAAGAAATCGTCTTTCTGAAGATATTTTACTTTCTATCGCAAGCACACTTATTCTGGAGGCAGGAAAAAAACTATCGTTTGGATAATACTTTCCAATCTCTCATGATTATACAGCCGAATAAATCAAATCAAATCAAATCAAATCTAATCCTGTCGCGTGGCGCGTTGGTACACCCGATCCCTCGATCTCGGAAGTTAAGCAACGCGCGGTCCGGACAGTACTTGGATGGGAGTCCCCCAACCAAGGACGTCCGGATTGCTGTATACATGTAGCCTCACGAAGCTTTCCACGAAATCGTCTTCCGGGAGGGACGTAAAACGGGGGTCCCGTGCTCGAGGAGGTGCCTCGACCACAATTTGGGTACCTACTGGCTGCAAAATAAATCCGATATTATTATAAAAACAAAGCTTTCATCTCAAATCTTTTTCATATCAGATGGGATTGATGTAAGGGCATCTCACAAAATAAAACCCGTTTGGGGCCTAAATATTACCTTCGTCAAGAAGGTTATGTCTCTTAGGGACCTAAACCGTACCTGTACCTGAATTTTCTGTACCGGTACCCACCCCTAGTTGACAGCATTGCGTCCTTGAAAAGGATATATAAGACTAGTTTCTAATCTCCAACCAGATCCATGGTGCGTAATGTATAGTATCAAACTTCTCCAGTGCCCGTTTGACTCCCTTAACCGGCTATACTCCCTGGCCTGGCAGTGAGCTTTGATACTATCTTATGGCACCGTAGGATCTGTTTGGAGATTAACTAGCATCATCCACGTACACTTGCATGCAAACAGAGTAAGACATGTGGGCAAACGGTAGAAAGTGATTTGAGTACCCAAAATTACTTTGTAACTTTTCTACATACGAATGAAGGCTCACTTGCGGGATAACCGCTAAGCGAACCCTTCGGAAAGCGCAAAAAAGAGACCCCTTACATTTGGACTTCCGAAATTTCAAACAAAGTGTGCGTTACTTTCAACACTTGAATATCATAGTAAAATATGTGGGCAAACGGCAGAAAGTGATTTGAGTACCCAAAATTACTTTGTAACTTTTCTAAATACAATGTACGAATGAAGTCTCACCTGCAGGATAACCGCTAACCGCTAAGCGAACCCTTCGGTAACCGCAAAAAAGCGACCCCTTACATTTGGACTTCCGACATTTCAAACAAAATGTGCGTTACTTTCAACACTTGAATATCATAGTAAGACATGTGGGCAAACGGTAGAAAGTGATTTTAGTACCCAAAATTACTTTGCAACTTTTCTACATACGAATGAAGGCTCACCTGCGGGATAACCGCTACGCGAACCCTTCGGTAACCGCAAAAAAGCGACCCCTTACATTTGGACTTCCGAAATTTCAAACAAAGTGTGCGTTACTTTCAACACTTGAATATCATAGTAAGGCATGTGGGCAAACGGTAGAAAGTGATTTGAGTACCCAGAATTACTTTGTAACCTTTCTACATACGAATGAAGACATGCTCACCTGCGGTATAACCGCTAAGCGAACCCATCGGTAACCGCCAAAAAGCGACCCCTTCGTTTGGACTTCCGAAATTTCAAACAAAGTGTACGTTACTTTCAACACTTGAATATCATAGTAAGATATGTGGGAGAACTGTAGAAAGTGATTTGAGTACCCAAAATTACTTTCTAACTTTTCAACATACGAATAAAGGCAGGCTCACCTGCGGGATAACCGCTAAGCGAACCCTTCGGTAACCGCCAAAAAGAGACCCCTTACATTTGGGCTTCCAAAAATTCAAACAAAGTGTGCGTTACTTTCAACACTAGAATATCATAGTGAGACATGTGGGCAAACGGTAGAAAGTGATTTGAGTACCCAAAATTACTTTGTAACTTTTCTACATACGAATGAAGGCTCACCTGCGGGCTAACCGCTAAGCGAACCCTTCGGTAACCGCAAAAAAGCGACCCCTTACATTTGGACTTCCGAAATTTCAAACAAAGTGTGCGTTACTTTCAACACTTGAATATCATAGTAAGACATGTGGGCAAACGGTAGAAAGTGATTTGAGTACCCAAAAGTACTTTTTCTACATACGAATGAAGGCTCACCTGCGGGATAACCACTAATCGAACCCTTCGGTAACCGTAAAAACAGCAACCCCTTGCAGTGAATGGGTGACGATACACACAACCATTGGCCTGGTGGTAGTTTGCCGATAGCTGATGGTTTATAATTTTATCTCCCAGTATCTAATTAGAAATAGTACTTTGTCTCCTCAGGCCAATAACCTTTGTACCATACCAGTCACTCCGTTAAGGAGGTCAGTAACTGATTTGGAGGTATTGTCTTTGTCTCAGGGACTCTATGTTTGTGTGGGTTTGCATCTATTAACAGAAGGTCTGACAGGAAACAAAAGACAATAAACCACATAATAAGAGAGTGGATGCAACATTTTTTTATCAGCCATTTAATACTTTTTTCTTGTTTCATTCTCTAATTATTCAACAGTTATCACTTTTGCATTAGCAATCTGATTCCACATTAAAATTCATATTTTAAAATTTCTCTGCTTCTCTATGATTGAATAATTCAGCTTTTTATGATGCTTGTTCATACCTTGGGTGTCTGTGTGGTGCAAAGGGTAGAGCGTTGGAATCAGAATCAGTAGGTCCTGAGTTTGATACTCGACATGCCCCTGTCCCCATGACGGTGAAGTGACGCCCATCTAGCCTCACGGCTAATCTGTCTAAAGGTGCCAAAAAACACCTACGGATTTGATGCACTAGTGTATCAACATCTGCACACTTGTCACTGAGACCTGTGAATTTTTTTTTCATACCTGCACTTCAGATTCTTGTCAAATTGAATAATACATGACATATTATCTGCTTCTGTTTTTCAAATTTCTCATGAATTCTTTTAGATTGTTTTGGAAAGAGTCTGTCTGAACAAATCTGGTGATGTCTTCCACTTCCCTCTCCCTGTTGTGTTGAAAAGTCTGCAGCAGTTTTCTCCGCAGGTTGGACTTGGTGAGGATCCTGGCTGCGTCGGGAACCTGCAGCCAATCACGCAGCTCCGACTCTGCTGCAGGCTGCAGCTCTGTCTCAGGAACAACCTGAGGATGGGATAAACACAGTTGAAAGACATAAACTATAAAATCAACTGTAAGTGTAAACATTATGAACTGCAAATCAAGCATTATTCCCTCCTTCCTTTGTTCATCTCTCTTTACTTTTCTTACCTCCTTCCCTATCTGAATCCTCTCTTCTTTCCTTCCTTCCTTTCTTCCCTCCATCCTTCCCTTCCTCTTACCTCCCTTCCTTCCTTTCTCCTTTCCTCCCTTTGCTTTCTTTCTTCCCCTCCTTCCTTTTCTACTTGTTTGCCTCCTCCATTCTTTCCTTCCTTCCTTCCATCCTTCTTTTCCTTCCTTCTGCCCTTCCTCCTTTCCTCCCTCTTTGCTTCATCCTTCCTTTCCTTTTTGTCTCCTCCCTTCTTTCCTTCCTTCACTCCTTCCTTCCCTTCCTCTTTTCCTTCCTTGTCTTTTCTCATTTCCTCCCTCTTTGCTTCCTCCTTCCTTCCCTGTTTGCCTCCTACCTTCTTTTCTTCCTCCATCCATCTCTCCCTCATTCCCTCTGTCTTACCCCCTTCCTTCCTCCTTGCTCCCTCCCTTCAATCTCTCCTTCCTTCCTTCCCTGTTTGCCTCCTCCCATTTGGACTATCCTACCCACAATTGGGCTGATACTTCAGGTAATACAGAATACTCTGGGCTGGTCTATGTATTATCATTATGTCTATTATCTTAGTGTAGTGCACTATATCGTACCTTATCCACCAGCCCCAGTTTTAGTGCCTCCTGTGGACTGTAGAGTTTCCCCTGCAGGACTGACAACTCTGCCTGTCTCCTCCCGATGGTGTCAGCCAGTAACAACTGTATCCATGCCGGGGGGAACAGGCCTGCTCTCACAGCACTTATACCTGGCAGAAAAAAAGAAATTAGTGTATTTAAAGCATACCTCATTTTCTCCATTAAAGTATGCACCCCTGATTTGGGACAAATCACACACACAGTCAGACAAAGCTGTGGGAGTAAAACGTACAATCAAAAACACAACTAAATTACGCACCAATCTTGAACACATTCTGAATCAGATGGTGCTTTCTTCTCTTTTCCTCAGGTCATTTTGCATGAATAAAAAACTTCTGTACAATGTCCTTGCTTCCTTAACAATCTAGACTAGGTGCTAAATGCTGGTGTCGTCTCTACAAACTCATGACTGTCAGCTACAGCAAGTTTCAAATTAAATCACTTAGAGTTAGAGTAGAAGAAATACTGTACATGAAAGCAATGTGCAATATAAGTTTAATTTGCATCTTTCTCAGACTTACAGCACCACCTTGCTCTCTTTCAAGCCTTTTTCTCATGATGCAATAACCTCAAAATCAAATAAAGTACACACCCAACTTTGACAACAATATAAATGTATTGCAGCACCTGGATAATTTAGGAAGTGCCTTTCCAAGGGCACAAGGTTGGGGCAAGGTGAATATAAAACCCAGGACCTCATCGTTCTGAGTTGGACGCTCTAGTCGTTGCACCACACAGACCTCACTACTGTTTAGTAATGATTAATGAAATTTAGTCCACCTACCAATGGTGTAGTTCCCAGCTGCCATGATTCTGTAGTCACAGACCAATGAGAGGAGACATCCCCCAGCAGGGGCGTGGCCTGTGATGGTTGCTATGGTAACCAGGTGTGTCTTGTACAGGTTGATGATGAAGATTTGTAAGGCTTGCCAGAAGGCTGTCACGTGCTCCGGACCATGGTTCTCACTCTGCACAGGTAAAGCAGGGTTTTATCAGCACGTCACCGGAACGTACTGCGCCTGCGCGAAAAGTATAGACATGCTAAACCTTGCTAAACCCCCGGTTTACTAAAGGGCCGCATTTAAGAAAGTACGTGCGTATATAAGGGTAAAATCCCGTGTACGTTTTACATGAAACCATGTCTCTAACATATACTGTGCAACAAGCGGGATTTCAATGCAACGTTGACCAAACCAAGCCCCAAAACACCAGGGTTCGCGCAGGCGCAGTACGTTCCGGTGACGTGCTGGTTTTATCTAAGTGTAGGTTAGGAAGATTGAACATAAATGATAAATGATACATTATTTATTCTTGTTTTTTTTTCACATCTTATTCTTTGACTTTTGTGGGAATTAACTTAGTCATTCTAGTTGACAGTATTCGATTTGGCAATATCTTTTTGGTTTTGTGCTATTTAGTGTATGATTTAATTTTTTTGTAAACGGTTGTAATATAAATGAATTTCACTTTGTCATGGAATGCTATGGAAGGATATTTTTAACGCAATAAAGTTATTCACATATTTCTAAAAGATACTGCAGATTTCAAGATGAAGTCGGACGGTCGAATGAAGGCTTTGACTCATAACATCTAGTTCTGGGAATTCTCATAAGGCCTAGGAAAAAAAATGTTGTGTTTCCTGTTTCAGTCCTGAAAAAATTAGGGTCGGTAGGTAGGGGATATCTTTTTTTTTTTTTTAAATTTTTTTTAGGCTAGCCAAAAATCTAGTGATACATATTACAATACAGTTGAACAAAGGAAACTGAAATGTATGAGGACACTTGTCTTTCAATGTCAAACTTTGATTTTGTGCACAATAGATACATTAATCCTTCATTAGATAGGACAAGCAGACTGTTTTTACTTCAATAGGAAGCAGGCTGAATAAAAATTCTAACTGGAAGCTTTGTGACTCCACTGCCCACCCAAAATAAAGTCTAGGGTCGGTAGGTTTTTCTAGGGAAGGTAGGGAAACAGGAAACACAACATTTTTTTCCTAGGCCTAATACTAAAATTATGTTAAATACACAATAGATTTTTGTAATCACAGCAGATAATTGTACTAATACATTTAGCCCCACATAAAATTGTATAAAGTTACAGTTGTTATCCTGTTGTTGTGCTTTAGTCGGCAGAATTTTAAGATTCACTCTTAGTACTAGTATCTGTAAGACTGCATCCCTATTTTGTAGTTTATATCTGACCACATGACTTAGTCACTGTACTTTTTCAAGTTTTTGTTACGTCAATACAAAACCACGTTTATAATCGAATCAACAAGTTTAATAATAAGAGTTGAATTCCAAGAGAGACAATTGACTCAAAATGAACCACCTGTTACTCAGCACCAGGAGGCCACGTCTAGCGAAAGAATACAGTACATTATATAAAAGAATAGACGAAATACGAGGACAACAACATCAACAAGTGGGGAGGGGGTACCGACCAGTGTAAGCTCGCTCATGTCGATCCCAGCGCTGAAGATTCCCGGTAAGGACGACGTCAAGATCATCCCGCGACACGAGTGGTCGTCTTCCAGCTTCTCAAGGAGGATGGTGAGCTCCGTAAGGAAGTCTAAGTTCAGTCCGTTAGCCGGCGGCCTCTGCATCTTCACAACAACAAAACCGCCAGCAGAATTTTTTGTCGTCTGCAAAAACTTACCGTCCGCCCGACTACACAGAAATCGCGAACTCCCCGCCTTCCAGATAAACGGAGAAAGAAACAAACGTTTGGATAACATCGCATACTGTCTTAGAATCCTCATGATGATTTTATGGGCGGTGTCGAAGACGTTTTAGTTATTTTTTTTGCAGAAATGTTGGAGATTGCCAAACGTAAACATCAGGGCGCCGCCATGTTTGAGCTCGTTCCCAGGTGCAGGAGAATCTCGTTCGTAAGGGTCAATGACCTCCAAATGCACCTGTCAATGTGAAACTGCAAGGGAAGTTTGTGTGCGTGGCCGTGGGTAGGGGGTCTGCATTGGGGGAAGTGCATTATGGATTACGCAAATTAATTGAGCCTCATAAGGCCACAAGAATTTAATTTTTCAGCTCTATGATATTTTTTTGGTTAAAAATATGAAGCGACTCTGCAAAAAAAGTCTTTAAAAATTTACAAAAAGTCTTGGCTCAAATAAAGAAATAAAATTGATAATATTGATAGATAAAGTATGTCTATATTGGGCTTGCAATTGAGCCAAACGCACTGCCATTACGTCACAGAATCTCACAATATGAAATATTTATTGCACAAAAATTGATAACAAATGACTCCAATGACTCATCTTGAATGAACTTGTTTACTGATTTAAAAAACAACTTCAGGTACAATTTAACATTATTCAGTTTGGTACCCAGAAGTGGCCAATGTGGGACTTGCATTGTTCACTGTTGCAAAATTTCCACATCTTTATAAGTAAGAAATCAAATGTGATGACTTATACTAATAATAAACATATGGGAACACACTTACATGGACTACATTATACACACACACATACACACACAATACCGAAGAATTTCCTCAGAAAACAAAAGATATGTAAATGTACATTATCATAATCTCCTGCTTGTAAGTGGCCAGAGGACTTCAAAAATATTCTGAAAGTATCCTCTATGGTAGGGGTTCCATCTATGACATTGACTTTGTACAGCAAATTTCGTCTTTCTCTGCCTAGTTTCTTCTAAAAGTTGTTTTCTTTGTTTCATCTTAGGCTGGCTTCCTTTTCCTTTGAAGGTATTATTTTTGTCATGTTGTTGTTGTTGTTGTTGTAGTTGATGTTGTTGTTGTTGATGTTGTTGATGTTGTTGTTGTCGAGCAGGTTTCTTGTAGAGTTCGTTGGTGGTTACGTTGTTGAGTGTGAGGTAGAGATGATACAGGGTGAAGCCTACGAGTAGTACGGTGAGGAGACTGAGAGAAACCAGGAGGAAGATCATTCTTGGATGCTGCATGAAGAGGTACTGTATAAGAGAACACACAAAAATAAATATTTACTAGGTCTTTGCTGAGTTTCAAGGGAAATGATACAAAGCAAGATATAATTGACGAAACTTACACACTTATTATAAATGATATTCATAGTCTATTCATAGTTCTATTCATAGAACAAAAGTCTGAAAGTCAGTAGACAAAAATTAAAACATTCTCATCAATTAAGTTTATCAATATTTTGTTGCTAAGGACATTTTTGATTTTGATCTTTCCGTTATTTCAGTCTGAAAAATATTGCAATCTTATCAAGAAAACTAGAGTTCCCTTTGCCAAATGATATTCACCTTGTATCGTGAATGTTTGATTATACAAATAAGATCCTCATTTGTATTAGTTGAATAAAGAAAAAAGAAGTTTTTATCAAAAATGTTTCATAAATAGTGTCAAAAAAATGTCGCAAATAATTGCTTTCCTTGCCTGACACAGAGTGCGTAGATCCATGGGCTGAGGTCTACCATAGCGGTCTACATAATGGGCAGACCACAGCTTGTTGGCTTCCACTATCAGCAGCGCTACCTTCCAGGTTGCATAGGAAATGTAGCCACACAAGCAGCACAGAGAGATGAGGAAGCCCAGGAACAGGCGATGGTTCAGTCCACCGATACAGCAGTTTACCCACAGACAGTGGTGGTCAAACCGGTACACACAGTGGTTACAAAATGCTGTCAGGAAAATAACAAGAACATTAGTTTTGAAGACTGAAAAACAATACTGTAAATGCAGGAATGTTTGCGGTAGTTTTATGTTTGAGGTTTTTGCAGTAACTGCTTTTAACCACAATTTCAAATCCACCATGAAAACTTTTGTTTTGTTTTCTCCTCACATACCCAGTGTTTTGACCAGAACTTTTACATAATATGATTTTTAATTTTTTTTAACCAGAATTGTTTCAATGCACATAACTTTACATGTACATTGTAGGGTATCAAGATGTAATGGGGCACCTGTTACAGTTTTCTGTGCTTTTGGCAAAGAAATAAGTCCTATTTAATAATGTCCACTACTTTCATGGGGATTTCTCTGATTTTTGTGTAAAAAGACTTAAATGCTGGTATCTATACTATTTTAACTGTATAAAAGAAGAACTGCATTTATATCCTGTATTGCTAATGTTTTAAACATCATCTAATAAAAATCTATTCACAAATTGGCCTAAAAATTCTGTGTTCTGCAAATGCAAATTCTTAAAAAATGATACAAAGGACATTCTGGACATTCTATAAACACATGACGCAAGAAAAGTTTTCTAACTTTAATTTTTCTAAAACTTTTATTTTCACTTACCACAGTGTTTGGACCTTGCTGGCTTCTCGAACTGACACGTCCTGCATTGTTCATCCTGTCTGTACAGCTGTCCATCAAACTCGTACAACTTGAGATGTCTCTCAACGTTTCTTTTCACGATCACTCCGGGGTCTCCCAAGCTTAGAGCACAGAACAACACGGCATTTACACATAAGATGTAGAGGGGAAGTTTCTGGTAGAGGGGGAGGGTGGGAGCCTCGTATAGGGCAGCATAGTGCAGGACGTCAAGCTGGAAAGTGGAAAAGCCTGCTAGAACCAGAATGGCGTACAGGCACTGAAACAAAGGGTTTCTGAAAGAAAGAAAAAGTTAAAATAAGCCACTAGAGTCCAAACTTGTACCACTTTCTCCCTGCCCTGAGAGCTATATTATAATTACCACCAAAAATAACAACCATACTGCTTCCAGAACACGAGATCTCTGATGCAAAAGTCCTACTGCAGCCCCATGGCAAGCTGCTAGGAGGACCATTATTGTACAGTTTGCACGACACCTACACATCTATATCACGAAGATACATTCACAGCTTATGTTATGCAATTTCAGCTGCAGTGTATGAACGTAGTTATGATAAAAACTTTATGACCCTTGCCAACTGTCCACTGTAAAAAAGGGATAGGTTTGGCAGGTTTTTGCTAGGGACTGCAGGGTAACCGGAAATACAACATTTTTCTTAGGACTAAGCATACAATCTGAGACTCTGAGAGCTGTATAAAACCATAAGTTAGTAATACAAATGTACCTTGTATAAGCTGCATATTGCCACAGATTCTCAACTTGTCTTCTAAGGAGGGAGGGTAGGCAATGATGAAAACACCAACGGCTTCCCTACGTTCGAAAAAAACAAAAATAACAAGAGCATATCATAACAATTTCAAGCTAGCAAGTCTCTTTCAAGTCACTTGTTTTAATATTGGATATTATGAGTGCACTGTACACAAATCACCACAAACTTAAATGCAGTTACATATTATCAATCTATTATATACCCACAATTACATGCACACTACACACTGTACATGTGGACTAGCTTATAACTTGTACAGTAAGTATTATTATCACAAAATGTCTGTGACTCTTACTGTTATGATTGTCCTCCTTAGCTTGCCCACATACCCCCGCCTGTGAAATGAACTGTCCCCGAACCACAGCACATAGGTAAGGATGATGAACACAGTCAGGTATAAGGTTGACAGGAGTAGGAAGTCCATTCTTCTTGTTGTCACCAAGATGTTCTACATGTGGTCCTAATCCTTACACCTAGAAGAAGAAAGAAAGATGTCTTTTTAAACATAAATCTTTAAATATAAACAATACAGGTTTTCTTATCCTAGAAAGATGTCTTTCTAAACAAACAGAAAACATCAACAATAACCCTTCTCACATTAGTTAGGGCGCATGTGCGGTGATAGGAATTCTAGGTAATATGTCAAAGGGTAAGGCACACAAAAAGTAAACAAAACCCGTCTGTACATTGTTATGCAAATCGAAACAATGGCGTTTACTTTTTGTGTACCTTATTATATATTACCCTTTGACATATTACCTAGAATGCCTGTCACCGCACATGCGCCCTAACTAATGTGAGAAGGCTTATACAAGTTGTGTTATTGCAAAAATAATGTGTATGATATACGCTTTTGGAAAATAATAAATTGCAGTATGTTTAACAAAAAGAAGAATGCTCCCCTCCCCAAAGCTGTCTTGTTAACCAAGGAACATCTATAATAGGTAGTCCGTGTGTTCAAGTCAGCTGGTAGCAATATAGGACACACGGGCACAGGCACACAAACACACATGAGCGACAAACACACATAAATGTGACACACAGACAGACAGAAACACACAAGAACACAAACATACAGGGGACACACACACACACGCACACACACACACAAATCCCTAAAACACAACTTTCTTGGTAAATAAAACGAGCAAAACTATCTTCTCTCTCGTTTGACCCACGGCCCACGTGTTCCAAACTCACTTGGTCACTTCCGGGTTTTTGACCTCTCACCCCACGTGCAAACCACGTGATACTAGGATATTCCAAAGCTTAAAAGGTGGTGCTCTTTAATGAAAAACAAATATTAACTATAAATATCGCTTGTAGGATATTCTGTACATCAATCATAACATCATATATCTATTAAGTACGTTTTGGAGTAGTTTGTTGAGTATATGTTGCAATATATACAGACTTTGATAAATTCTCCCCCTTTAGAGTGGTCTCGTCCAGGTGTGCTGGTGAAATCTAACGGGGCAGGCCCAGAGACGAGCTCGCCCAGGTGATCAGCTCCAGTTAAGGGTGGCGAGCCGTACTTACGGTACTTAAGGGCACGATCTAACGGTACCGGGGCCGAGACAGACCCGCTAACGGGCTCAGATGGACCACTAACCGCCGGACTGTCCACTTTGAGCCGGTGGGAGGTGTCGGGGACTCTTTGGCGCGAACTTTTGCAGCAACAGCTGTTTTGGGCGGGGTTTAAACATATCCATACAAGGTAAGTTTTAGCTGGAAGACTATATAGTAAGCGTCCCATGGTTTGAAAAGAAGTTTAAAATTTATGTCTTGTTGCTATCTTTGTGAAATATTACTGTTGAAATTAGGGATTATGATTTATATTCATGATTGTTACCTTTCTAAGTTGTATGTTTAACGTTATAAGTAGTGTTACTTCTAAGTATGTCAATGTGCAGGGTACATAGGTTTCTTGCCAAGATGTCAACTTTTACCAAAGTTCAACTCGAAATTACAATGGCTGCGTCATGCGAAATTGTTAAACGAAATGGCACATAACTTTTGAAATATGTGTTTTGAATTGAATCAAAGTTGAATTGTAATTTTCCAACACAAGACATGGGACTTTTGACAGTCCAACTGAAGTTATAGTCTTTGTAAAGTAATTCCTGAAATTGAATACTAGTAGTGGATAGTATTCAATCCTTTTTTTTAAAATTACAGTTCAACTTTGATTCAGATTCAGAATATAAAATAGCTAGTTTTGAATTTTCTTGAAGTATATTAATTGACACACAGGCAACACCCTGGAATGCACTACTAGCTTGATGTGCAACCAATCATTTTTTGCTATTTGGAAACCATGTTTTCTTCATTCATACTTTTAGGAAAGAAAAAAAAAAACTGCAAGGTAATTCCAAAAGAAAATAGTGAAAGCTACAAAAATTACAATGACATTATGATTATTTATTGATAAGAACATCACTTTTGAAAGATTGAATGAAGGGAGACTTAAAAGAATGGGTTCCTGATAAAAGATCATAAGCAATATTTCATACCTTCATTTTTTTCATTATTCCAATATTTCTGTCTCTTTTAATAGCATGCTCTATGATAAAAAAATCCATTTTATTTTCTATTGCCAGATACTGTAACTCTTGAAATGTTTGTGTTGCTTTTTTTTCAATTTTTACAGTGTGCTAGTGATCTCATGTTAAAAAATTGCCAATATATGCTACTTCTACTGTACAACAGAATCATTTCAAAGGGGAACTTTAAACATCGCAAAAATCTCTTTAAATCTCCCACCAACACCGACTATGAAAGTAAAAGCATTTACAGTATCAAAATGGAGGATCCCATCTATATTTGTTGTCATCCATCAAACCAAAGAATATCAGTATTTTTGCAACATGAATAATTAAAGTAATGGAGTGGAAAGGTAATCAGTTCAAACAAACGAGTATTGATGACAGTTCATGACAGTTCTTGTTCGGTTTATAATGTAGTGCATAAATCATGAGTTATGATATTTGGTATAATAAATGAAACTTGGATGAATGCAAGAATAGTGTAGTTTGAAAGAATTGATATATGCTTGGACTTAATTAAGTCATGCCAATGCTCGAAATACTGGGTGCATGTGCACCCAGGTGCACCCAAAATTGGAGCTGTGCACCCAATTATTTTCTGTGGGTTTACAATAGGTTAATTTATGTATGTAAAGATATCAAAGTATGCTAGTATACATCATATTCTTGACATCTAAGTGTTAGAAAGATAACAAAAATGTCTGTCATGGTACTTGTTTAAGAATTTGATAGCTTGTAAATAAGTTTTGCTATTAGGTTATTACTAGTACTTAAATTTAAGTGGTGCACCCAAAAAATGTTTGGTGCACCCAATTTTTCAAGCTGGGTGCACCAGTGCACTTAATCCCAAAAATGAATTTCAAGCCCTGCATGCTTATTAGCATGGATGTCTCTGTCTGTCAGTCAGTCTTTACAGATGTAAAGCCTTTGAAGTCGATACATTTTTTAAACATGGTAATTTTGTACTGTATGTTTCTAATATGTATTGTCATAATGAAGTATATTTATACTAAATGGTAACAGTACTTTGTTTGGCTCAGTCCAGAGGTCCTGGGGTAGAGTCCCCTGATGTGCTCAGACGTTGTGCCCTTGGAAAAGACACTGATTTTCTCACAAATTTTCTCACTTCACTCAGGTGAAAATGAATGACCTTAACTCGGTAAATTATAGTCAGTGGATTAAAACAACCCACTATCATCCCTACGGCATTCAGGGCTCAAAATTCATTTTTGGGATTAGGTGCACTGGTGCACCCAGCTTAAAAAATTGGGTGCACCAAAAAATATGTGGGTGCACTACTTAAATTTAAATAACAACTTTAATAACAATAAAACTTACTTACAAGCTATCAAATTTTTAAATAAGTACCATGACAGAAATTTTTATTATCTTTCTAACACTTAGATGTCAAGAATATGATGTATACTAGTATACTTTGATATCTTTACATACATAAACCTAAGAAAATATTTGGGTGCACCCTGTGCACCCACAGAAAATAAATGGGTGCACAGCTCCAATTTTGGGTGCACCTGGGTGCACATGCACCCTGTATTTCGAGCCCTGGCATTTAAACCTATGTATAGAAAGATACATTTGCCCTCTTCGTTGCGTACCCTGCAAACACATGTTTACGCGCGGTGTGCCGTGGAGTGGTAAGTGACATGTGATACGACCATGTTAGGACATGCTCTGAAACATCAGCAAAGAGAAACACGGGCTTGTTTGGTTAAAAAACACGGGCTCTTTGTCATTGTGTAACATGTAACAAGGGTTATAAGACCCCCACAAAGTAAGATACACTTTAAATGTTCCTAATGCTTAATTCTAGGAAGATTTGCAGTGTGCTATTTACCAGTATGTTCTTACAGTAAGGGCTGTTAGAAATAAGTTTAAACATTGTTGTCACTGAAAAATTCTAGCCTAAAGAAGTAACAGTTAAAACTGCCCAAGAAGACCACTTGGGACCAATAAGATATGGTCAATATAGACAGGTGGTCACTATATAGAAAGGATTCTTAATGCTTGTGTCATTGGAAAAAAATTATCTTTTTTGACTATAATTAATGGGCCATCAAAAAGCTCTTGACACAAATATTTTTATGTAGAGGTGGTCACTTATAGTAATTATACAGGTTTGACTATGTGTATATGTACTAGTACACAAAATGCACATAGTCCAGCTCTCGCATGACATTTTGTGATAAAAGAAACAAAATGATTGTATATTTTTCTCTAAATGCACTGCTGTAACAGTGCATCCGCTTTTGACACTGTTCCTACAAAGCTCATGTGTACTTAGTATCTCTGCTGAGATTCGATAAAATTAATTGAGTTAAACATGAATAAGAAAGGGCCAGTGAAGACACTTTAGCTGCATTTTGGTCATTTATTGAATGGGACAAATGCAGTCACTGTGTTGTTTTTCTCGTACTGTCCTCTACATTAGTGCCTAATCAATATTTACTATTCAAAACTAAATAATAGTTTCTAGGCAACCACTGCAAACCACTTCCTCCTGGGTAAACAACAAACATGCCACGGAACAGGACAACACAAAAACAAGAGTTGCCTCTTTGCTCAATACAGAGCTTAGTCAGGAAACTGTAAGATACCAATGTAGTACATAACACAGACAGTATTTATGATAAAATTCAAACATTCAAACACATTTGTGAATGACATGTTTTCCAGATTTCAAAATCAGATAACACGGTATAAAAGAAAGAATTGTAAGACAAAAAGTGCATCAGAATACTGTAAATGCAGAAATGTTTGTGGTGGTTTTCGTGGTGGACACTTCACCGTGAACTTAAAACCACCGGGAATAGTCCTATTTCTGGCTACTGCAAAATTAAATCACAAATTTAAACGCATTTACAGTAGTTTGGCTCTTTGCTAACACAGAAAAGTCTGCTTTGAGTGTCCTTTAGTCGAGAATATTGGACGCTTTGGCCCTTCTTTATCAAGGCCCAACACCTTGGTCAACTCGACCATTATTTATTCGGGTTAGGGTTGAAGTTGGGGGTGGGGTCAGGGTTACTAGTAGGGTTTAACTAAGGGTTGGGAGTTGGACCAGGGTGTTGGGTCCAGTTGGTCTGATTAGCCTAAGCAGTTGGGCTGAGTTAATAAGGGACAAAGTGTCCAACATTCTCGACCAAAAGACACTCAACAAGGCCTTAGTAAACAAAAGGTTTCTGAATGGCTTTAGCCACATGACTTATCCCGTTGTTAAGTACTCTTCTCTCCCCTCTATACCATAAGAGCGCTGAAGTGGCATGTGTTGTCACCCTGTTCAGCTCGAATACACGGTAGCTCCGGCCATAGACGCAGAAGTATTAACGGAAGTTATCCCCCAAAGACAACGCCCTGTCATGCCTATATGACCGCCATATTGGCCAAATATTATTGCGATGAGAACAGCTGGGTGCTTAGTGCCACTTCTGTTAACTGTTGCGTGTGCGGATCGCGTGACGTATTTTCGGCAATCCGACAGGTGGTTCCCGAATTGCTCGCTCTCTTTCCCAGTGTCCTGTAATGTGATAGTTGTGACCTAACTGCTTGAACTGACCAAGTCAAACACTTATTTTTTTACCTAAAGTTAGAAAGGCTGCTTCTGTTTAGGAACAATTGGACATATTTTTGAAAATCTGACAGTTGGTTTCAAAACTGCCTTCTTTCTTTCTTGCTGGTGTCCATGATATGATATAATCTGACTGCTTGATCTGATTGATATAATATATCACTTGTTTTTTGCCTACGGTAAAAAAGGCTTGCATCTTTATAGAAACCATTGGACATATGTTTGAAAATCCAACAGGTGGTTTTAAAACTGCTCTTTTCTTTTCTGAGTTCTTTTCATGTAGTCATTTGCTAACTGACTTACTAGTAAGTTGAATACACATTTTTGACCCATATCAAAACTTATTTTTGACCTATATTAAAACTTATTTTTGACCTACATCAAAACTTATTTTTGACCTATATCAAAAACATCTGGCCTCTAAAACTACTCCTAGGATCTTACTAAGGGATCATGGGACATATTTACAATAATCCAACAGGTGGTTTCTGAATTGCCTGCTCTCCTTCCCAGTATCCTGTAATCCAAGTCTCCTTCCCAGTGTCCCATACTCATATTGTTATGACCTAATATTTTGAATCAAGATGTAGTATAAAAACAGCAGCAACTTGTTAATCGACCAATATCAAAAACAACATAGAAGATGATATACTTATTATAGCAAAAAGGCAATTCTGTGTCTTTTTTAATACCGGTAAGATTGATAACCTAGAATGTGAACAAGGCTAAAATTTTTGCACATTGCTTTGTAGACAATTCTAACAGTGTATTCAGACCTGCTACAAAAATAATTGTTTCTCATACAAAGTAACAGTCCATGCCAACTTTTAAGACCTAAAAATAGAAAAAAACGTCTGTTTCGAGTCTCCGATACATTCCTCATTAGAATTTTCGTGACGCTTCGTTGATCCTAGGTTAAAGTCTTTGACTGTTTGAGAGCTCGTACAGTCCATCCTTTCTTTTTATTCCTGTAATCTCTTTGTCTTTTGAATACCTTTTGTATTGTTCAGTTTTTAAGCTTATTTTGACCCTGGTGCTATGGCGTTCCTAAGGGCTTTAGAAGGGAAGTGGGAAGAATGTATTTCTCCATGCATGATTTTCCGCGGCGTATCGCGTTTCCTACCCTTGGGGCCGGGGCAGAATACAAAACACACAATTGTAGCATTATGCACCTGTTGGCTGGGTCTAGATCTAGAGCTCTCTCCACAATAACAAACATGTTCTGTTTAAAAGGTAGGTTTCGTATAGAGTTCTATACTATATGATAATTTCTGATAATTTTCAATCGGTATAGATGATGTAGAATAGTAGTAATAGATGTTTTAGTTGGAGGTGATGCTGATAGTTTGAAATTTTCTTGTGAGAAATTTTGGTTCAACACCATTGAAAACTTCCATCTGGTGATAGAAGAATTGTGAGAATAGCAATATTGTGGTTTAAGCTAAATATTTTCATCTTGAAATCGTAACTTAGCATTCATATTGTTATAATATTACCTTCACGAAAAAGGTTAATATTAATATGTTTTGGGTAGCATTTGTGTGTGTGTGTGTGTGTGTGTGTGTGTGCGTGTAGTGTGTGTGATAACAAGAGAATGGCAAGATGGAAATCTTCGCCATTGGGGACTAAATTAGATTTAAGGTCCCCCACTCTGTAGTATCTGTTACCTTCTTGGCAAAGGTAATGTCTTTTAGAGCACTTGTATGCATATTTGTGTGCCTATTTGTGTGTCTTTGGTCCACATGATAACTTGAGAAATAGATTTGCCAAAATGCAGTTACTCTTGATAAGCAACTGGATATGATTTTGGAAACAGTATGGTGTTTCAGATAACCATCCAATGTCTTTCATTTGTGACACAGGAGAGATTTTGTTAAAGGGAGTTTTTATATCCTATCTATGAATTAATATAATGCAAAAGGGATCTAGTTGGTGAACAGGTGTATCCTAACTATGAAATAATATGCAAAAATGGTATGAAAACAATTTTTAGCCGTCCAATTTATAGGAAACAAGGATAATACAGTCAAGTTAAGACAAGGATTAAAACAAGCCTATATGGATTGAGGGACATAATTAAAATAGGTTCTCAAGTTGTTTTCCAATTTTTAATACTTACAAAGTGTTTTACTATAATTGCTTTGGTTTAAAAATTTGGTTAAGTTCAAGACCTGGAAGTCGGTACATTTGAATACAACATATTTTGAAGTAAATGTACTGATTGCAAAGTTTTTAGTGTAGTGTAGATATTGGGTACGTGTGTCACTGAATTCAATAATGACTGAAATTGTCACTGTTTTGCTTGTGTCACAATATTGATATATTGATACCCATATTGGATATTCTGTTGTTCTGTTTTTAAACAAATACCAGGCTTGAAAATTCGTGAGAATAACAGTTACTATTTTGTGCAAAAAATCGAAAATTCAATATGAAGTTTATAGTAATTTTGTCATTCAAAGATAACGTTAGATATTCTAACCAAAAATATTCTGAACATCAGCGTGTTTTTCGTCTCTCTTTAGTTCTGAAATCATTCCAAATAATACATAGAATGTACATGCGTACAGTAAGAATATTATTTTGCAGTAACGTTTATGCCCTAGTTTGACATAGACATACATTTTAAATCCATTCCCTTGACAGTTTTTAATGAGTGATCATTATGTTAACATTATGTGTCATCCCAAGAGGCCCCGCAAGTATATAATTGATGATTCACACAATGGGTGTGAAAAGAGGACTTTACCCCGAACTCGACAAACAAAACGTAAACCTTTAACAACCTGGCACGTTGCACTGCATTCCACAAATATTTGATAATCGCGATTGCGTTGTCAAATAGTCCGTTGTTTCCTTGTGGAAGAAAACATTATTTTACAATTTGAGACATCTTACTTTGCAAATATGATAGTCGCTGCATAGATGCTAAGTCGCAGTGTCAATATTTTGCTCATTAAAAGGCCAAGATTAGTACTTCTGGGCTCTGTTACTATTTAGTTTGGTAAATATATCTAAGGTGACTAAAGCTAGGAAATGCCAGTGAATGTTGGTTTTGATGGCTTATGGATTGTGTTCCGACCTAGCTACTACATGTACCTTGACAGGGGATAAGGTAGCCCAGGAAGATAGACATTTGTGTATGGGAGGGAAGCACTTGTCAGAAGAGAGTCAGTTCCATAATTTTGCTGTCAGTTTGGAAAGAGCTTGTTGCTGTATGTAGGGCACAATTGGTACTTGGGTGTTGGCCCTAAACCCAGAGATCCTTGGTTTGAAACCCCTGCTGTGCCGCAATTTTGTACAACACATGTATATTCCACATCACCCTCAGTCCTAAGTTGACTCCTAACTAATTTATTTAATGCTGGTCAAATCGCCCTTCAGTCTTTGGCCGTTGGGCCGTTGGGCCATCCTACCCGCGGTCGGGCTAGCACCTCGGGTCCCTGGCCTTGGGTGATACAGAATACGCCGTGTCGTATTCTATATGTAGAGGAGAAATTATATACCTTGTGACTGTATAATCTATCTTGAACAACTTAGGATAATGCATGGTGACGTTGCTGTAAATATTTGATGAGGGTATTGGCCATTTAACTCTGTGTGAGCCTTTGTTGTTCTCCTCTCGACATAGTTTGGCTGCCACCTTTGGCCTTTACGCATTAGATATGGCGGCTAACAAAAGATGTTTGAAGTAATATTAGGTCACACTTATTTTAGGAATCCATTGATAGGAGAAGAAAAATTAATCTAGAATCTAGTGTTCAATTTGGCTCTAGCCACCAAAACTACAAACAAACTGAAGGTAATCAAGTATATTTTTTTTTACAAAACATGTCATTATTGTTGTTGTGTTGATCAATAAAATGTACAATCGGCAGTGTTATGCTGTTTAAAATTATTACTGCTTTACAACATTGAATTCTTCAGTTTTACTGTCATATTTCAACAAGTTTAAAAGGTTATATTAAAACTATCTACCATATGTTGCCCCAAAACTAATGTGAGGATGCAAATTAAGGAAAAAATTTCATTTTGCAATTTATGGCATGTTACAGTATGTGCAAAAGCTTTTTTTGAATGACAGACAAAAATTGATGCCTGCGCAGATATCATCCATATTATTGAAGAAACACACATTGTTTAGGGCCCTATCCCTGATGCTAGAGTGCTCTGAAGGACTATGAGATCAGCTGACCACGCAGACACATGGTGATAATGTAGCACCCACAGGAGATAATCTGGCTAATGATTGATTATACTCATTTGCATATCTCTATGACACCATACCGTTGGCTTTTCAGTTATGAAATATTGCTGGACTAATTGAAATATCAGTCAAAGATAGTAAATGCAATGAAAATGTACAAAATGAGCAAGTTTTGCTAAATTTACAAGTTTCGCTTGTTTTACTACTTTTAGTAACACTAGTGGCTGTAAAGTCACTGTGTATTTGTAAAGTGCGATTATCTGGGCTTTAGTTAAAAGGCCGGCAAGTGGACCAAAGGTAATTATTTGCGTTCTGGCTTGGCCGTGTTTGACGTTGCATTCTTGTACGCGAGATTCGTGTGCAGGGGGCCGAAACGAGGCATGTCGGCGGGGGGCGTGCAACGGCCTTTGGTCCGAATACGTTTCCCCTGACACGCGGCCGCTACTGTTAGTTCTTTGCGTTTGTTTTGTGACCTTTGTTGACTTTGTCCGACCCTATCATTCGGCTAATATGGGGACAGGGTAGGAAAGAAGGTGTTGGTGGAAGACGCACACATTATGTAAACTGGTACGCCCTGAGTAAAGAAGCTGTAAATCACTGAGCATTCTCGGCTGTTGTTGTGCGAGTTTTTGCATCGTTTAGAAGTGCCATTAACATGGAAATGGGTGAATCTCAAGCAGCCACAGGTGATTAGACAACTTAGTTCAGGGACTGGTTAGATTAACCAAGGTAAGTACATTTGTCAAAGTTTTCATAGAGTGATAGACTGACTTAAAATTTACCGTGATTGTTTTGTCCAGCTGCATACAGGAGTTGGCTTATTCTTGTAACAGTTATATTCAAATTTCTACAAGAAGCATATTTGTGCCTAAATCCAAGTTGAAGAATGTCATACAAGAATTTTTAAGCTTGATATACTGTATGTTTTTAGAAAGATTAATGTTTAACTGTTGTGACTAGAACTGTCAGTTCATAGTATCACAAAACAAAAAGAAAATACATTTTTTGTTAATAAGAATAATAAGAATGTTCATATTGATATATAAAATCTAAGCTAGATGGATATGAAATGGCATATCCAGACATTGTGGAATGACAGTGTAAATATGACACTGATACCCTTCGGCCCATTGTGTAACCTGGGGTCATTATATATTCATGTATCACATCAGGCGACATTACTGAGTAGGTCCTCAAAATTATTCCATTGTTGACAAACAGCCTATTGAAAAGGCAATATTGTGTTCTTCTTTTTAAAGTTCCAAAATGACATCAAGAAAGTCCTAAATTAAGATAATGAATCTTTTCTTTTTAATATAAAGTTTCACACTCTGACAGTATTTCTTTTTAATGATGTAACTTTACATTTTGATAAAGTCGAATCCTTTTTCGTTGAGGAAAGATGCTTTAATTTATCTTTCATGTTGTCCTATATGTTAAGATAACAATGAACTAATATTAGTAATAAGCTTGTTCCTGATTTGCATATTTTGTCAAAACTGCCCAAGAAGACCACTCAGGGCCAGGGGCCAATAAAATGTGGCCAGATGGTCACTCTTGATTATTTCTTAAAGGTGTCAATGGGGGAAATAATTTAAGCTATAAGGGACCATAAAAAATTTAGTTAAACCAGAAGATCCTTATAAGAGATGGTCACTCATACAGGTATACTAACAGTAGGGTTCAAGCTCGGACCAACTGACCAGTCTAACTTAGGACCTTTAAGCCTAGCTGGTGGTGCGTTAGGTTAGTGACCTGGCAAGCCAGGGTTTAAACCTATATTAGCGGCCACCTTTTCATAGCGGCCACCTGGCCATTGTGGTCACTTTTTGTTTGTCCCTTGGATTTTTCCCATTGACCTTAACACTCTAAGCAGCCTGAACTGTCCAACGCAGCCACAGCCACACTATTTCCGGTCCTGTAGATATAGATTGTCCAATGCAACCATACAGCGGCTGTATGTCACCCCGCGCCAGGTTTAAAATCGTAGTTTGCGAGGATTTGGAGTTCACGACAGGGTCATTTGGGCGGTCAGAGGAAGGTACGCATGCCTTGAATGTAAGATCGAGTCGTTGTTGGCAAATTTACCAACATAATCATTTTCGGTACTTAAATTTTGAAATGATCGAGACAATGTTACTTGTTGAGAAAGATTATTTGGTACTGAAATCATTTGTAATTGTAGCTTATTGCTCAGTCAACTGAAGCATTTTCTCTATTGTGGCCCGGTGACCTGTCTATAGTGGCCACATTTCTCCAGTCCCTTGAGTGGGCGCTATAGACAGGTTTGACTGTATGGAATTATGGAAAATATACATTGCCAATACATTATTATCCTGTATTACTGATTTTTTTGCTACTTTAAAGCCCTTAAAAGAATTTGGACTTTGTAACTGGCATGCCAAATACTTCATCCCTGACCCTTACACTGTCCTTGTGACCCTTGACCTCCTTACAATACTTTACCAGCAGCCAAAGTACCTGACTTTTATTTGTTCTGTCCAGAGGATCAATACAATAAACAACACTGTAGAGACACAGCTGTGATTGTGCTATAGAGGACTCAAAAGGTGCTTTGAACATCTATTTGCTGCATCTCTTACTACCATTAACTGTTATAAGGACATAACTATTTGATGAATTCAAAAAGTGGCATCAGTGTGGCATAATGGTAGGGTGGTTGGCCCAGAACCTTGAGGTGCTGGGTTTGAATCCCCTGAAATTGTCCCTAATATTGTGCCCTTGGGAAATGCACAAACTTCTTTAATGACAGGTGAAAATGAGTAGATGTAATGCTTAAGTCCTCCTTTATCCCCTGGGTAACCTATATCCGTTGCTTTTAAAAACATAGTATTTAGGGATATCACGTTAACGGACGTTGATTTAAAATTGCAATATTTTTAGTGCATTGCATGCAGCTTAAAACAACCACTCGTCGACTTGATGTGCCTAAATGCACTGTTTTGAAAAACAACGAATATAGGTTACCCCGCGGATAAAGGTGAACTACATGTAGCGTTACCTAATAGCCTCCGAGTCGGTTCTTTCAGATAGCATGTTAAATGGAGAGCCATACCTCGATCTGTTGATGCTTGAATTCAAAAAGTGGCATCAGTGTGGCATAATGGTAAAGTGGTTGGCCCAGAACCCTGAGGTCCTGGGTCTGAATCCCCTGACATTGTCCCTGCTGGTAAAAGTACCCACAACACAAAGTTTTATCAAAAAAAGATTAGGGGTCCATCCCAGTGTGAGTGGATAAAAAAATCTATCTAGATATGCAGCTTGTACGTACTAGTATACTGTTCAGTACAAACCTGGTGTGGTATGCCATAAGACAGTTTGCCTGATGAGGTATCAAAATCATGACGATATGTCAACACTTTCTTGAGTTTTTCTCTTTCAAAGTTTTAGCGAGATTCTAACTGCCATTTTTTCTGTTTCTACAGGAATGAAAATGACTAGTAACGAAGGTTGGCCCGAAGCCTTTGGCTTCCGGATCGAGGGAAATGTGCCATGTTACATCGTCGCCGTGTCCGACAAGAGCCTCGCCCAACAGGCGGGGCTCCAGCCCGGCGACCAGATCGTCGAACTCGACGGACACGATGTCACCATGATGTCGCGGGAGGGCATCATGGCGCTTGCGAAACACTGCGAGCAAGTACCCCCCAGCTTGGGCGTGATCTCGAGAATCCGACATTTAGAACTTGTGCCAGACCTAAAGGGAAACTACGGAGTTCTGTTTCGCGGCACGGGTCCGGTCTACGTGCAAGGTGTCGCAAAAAGTAGTCCCGCTGTACATGTTGGACTTAAACCAGGAGACATGCTCTTAGAAATCAACGGGGTCTCGATACGACACATGGACGCGGCCAACCGGATGATTCGAAACGGACGCGACGTGCTGCGGTTAGCGATCATTCCCGGACAGGGCGGGAAGCAGGGCGTGAGTGCGCCACCAGCCGTGATGCAGTCACCACGAGAGCCCGGAACTAGGAGTGACCGGAGCATCAGAAAACACAATAAAGCTGTCAACTTCTTTACAAAGGTTTGTTCTTAGATTATTAAAAGTTCCAAAAAAGGAGTAAAGAACAGGACTTATTGTGTTTTTCTTATTTTTTATATAATCTCAGTCATTTTGTAGACAAGTGTCACTGAAAGTTTCAAAAACATATAAGAATGATATCTAAAAAAAGAAGTACTGAAGTTTCTTGATTGTTGATTTATTCTCACATCACAAAAATTGTTTTTCTTCTTTTTCAGTTTAGAAATGATTTCGGAAAATAGTATCACTCTCAAGAATGTGGTACAATTTTTCGGTGGAATTTCTTGGTCTTTTTATCTAGCAGACGTAGAGAAAATTTAAACGAGAATTACATAAAATTTTTCAAACATCACTCAGTGACATGTTCTTAATGAGGGAATGATTCTAGAAGTTTCCAACATCCTGGACTGAATGGATCCAAAGCTATTACACCAAATATATATCTCAGGGTCCAAGGTCAGGTCAATGTCATTACATTGTCGTGACTCCGGTACATTGTCGCTGAACAGGAATAGCCACAGATTACAGTTGGTAAGGTGCTGTCACTAGGGTTACCTCCTGTATTTCCTGACAAATTCAAATTCCTAACATTACTCACTCAGAGCTTTGTTAAAAAGTTCCACATGTTGGTAGCTCTTGATAGTAATGTACTCAGGGTTTGTTGTACCGAAGATGTTGAAATTTAAGGATACAGGTTATGTCTTTTTTTATTTCAACTTTTTGTTTGCTGTTCAACACGCCCAACTAGCCATCAGAAAGGGCTAGCCCTGCTGACAGAGACAGAAACAACTGTAAATGCAGAAATGTTTGCGTTGGTTTTATATTTGCGGTTTTCACCGTGGCCACTTCACCGCAAACTTAAAACCACTGTGACATTTATCCATTATAGTAGTATACATGACTACAGTCTATAGCGCTACCGCAAATTCAAAACCACTGCAAAGACTCCATTTTTTCTGCTACCGTTTAAGTAAATTTCCACGAAATTAAATGCATTTGCAATAAATTCTCAAACTATTTTAATTCCCCTTCCAGGTGAATGTGGTGCTAGAAGAAGACCCTGAAAGGAAGGAAGAGTTGATGCAGTTGTTACGGGACTATGCCACAGACAAGAACGTGGAAACGTTCGGCACGGCGTTGGCCTTCTTACTCACCAAGCCTGCACATAGGAAACTGCTCAGCGACATTAGGTAAGGCAGTTAAAGAAAATGAGTGAAACGTATTGTATGTATGGTAAAAGAGTGCAAGAATGATGAGAGTCAAAGAGGTATTGATGTATGTTTAGGACATAATTGATAGATGGAATGATAATTTGAAGGATGTATGGAGATTGAAGGATAGAGAGATGGAAGAATAGATAGAAGGATGGAGGGATGGAAGGATAGAGAGATGGAGGAATAGATGGAAGGATGGAGGGATGGAAGGATAGAGGGATGGAAGGATAGAGAAATGGAAAGATAGAGAGATGATGGAATGAGTAATTGAAGGATAGAGAAATGAAAGCCTTTTAGGACAGAGATAGGGATAGGAAGGATAGGAAGATGGAAGGATAGAGAGATGGAAGGAAAGGTTGAAGGATAGATGGAAGAATAGGGAGATGGGATAGAGAGATGGAAGGATAGATGGAGGGATAGAGAAATTGAAGGATAAATTGAAGGATAGAAAGATGGAATGATAAATGGAGGGAATGAGAGATGAAAGAATGGATGGAAGGATAGATGGAAGGAAAGAGAGATGGAAGGATAGAGAAATGAAATGGTAGATAATTGCAAGTTAGGATACAGACTTAGATAGAATGATACAGATGTAAAAGGATAGAGATACATGCATGAAACATGAGTTATTGAGAGATAAAGGGATAGAGAGATGGAAGGATAGAGGAAGGAAAGATAGATGGAAGAATAGATAGAATGAAATATGTGTATAGGAGAATAGGTAACAATAGGTAACAGTAACAGTTGAATAATTCTGTCACACAAGTGCACGATGTAAGTACTAGATAGAAAATGACATGTTACATGTAAACCCCTATAAAGTATGCACTTGGGATTGTGTAATATCCCAGGTAGAAAATATATCATCTTTTACAAGAATAACAAGGTCATAACAGCAAGTAAACGTGACACTATGGTCTCCCTTGGGACTATTATAGCTAATGAAATTACAGTCTCGCTCATTTAGTATGCATAGTGAGTTGATGCTCATTTGATATATTAATGCAAATAGCAGCTTATACAGCTCACCCGGTCGAAAACTGACTTGTTAGGTTAGGTGAAAAGTCCGCTAACACCTTGCGTCGTAAAATGGCACAAAAATTTTATTACCTTTCAGTTTCAGACTTAAGTTTCACAGGAAAATGTCAGCCTCTTTCGTAAATTATGAAATAAGGTCTCAACCTGTATGCCCTCAAAATTGCCGGTAGAAAAATGCCACGCAACAATCAAGAAATAACTATTGTCCCGTGGGACGTTGTGTCACTTCTTAGCAACAACGTAATACTGCGAAAGGTCATTCTTTTTTATTTGGTGACACCAAAAGTGCCACGATGCTATTCTATGAACAAAAGTGGCCTCTAATGTTATAATAAGCTGTACATATGGATTACATATGAATGAAACTGGCAAGGAAGAATTATCGAAAATGGGGGACAAAAAGGATGAACTGAATTGAACATAGGTGTGGTATAATAACCATAGAGGGACTGTCATAGACCTTAGACAAAAGGGACAATCATGAATTTTTGATGAACTGAAGTAGGACGTCAAATCCTTTGACACACGCGGACAGGATGCCGTCTTAATAACATAGGGAAAGAAGGAATGATGGCGGCCAAGAAGGCTCGCAAATTCAAGATGGTTCCTCGGCTCGAGGTTGGGAGAAAAATCGCTTCGCATGGAAAAGGGTAGGGTTGGTGGCTTGTTCTAACTTGTAGTTCAAAGTCATTGTTGTGAGGGCACAGCTCAGCTGTTGCTGGTATCAGCTGACAGAGAACAATTGTGCTCAAAGCCTGGTACATAGAATCTATTGTCATCAGGTGGAAAAATGCCTGTAGGCTATATTGATATGTTTTCTATGATTTATAATGTTACTCAGACTTGAAAACTTAGTGTGGTTGAACATGTTTGCTGACATAGGAACTTTGTCAATTCTTGAATATATTGTAGGATAGTTTTTAAGATTTTATTTTCTTCTAGATGGGATACTCGATATGCCATAATTTGATATTATGCATCACACACACACGTTACACGTAAAGTTACACATACACATAGTTTGGCTTTACACAAAAATCTAATGCCCATCATGCTTTTGTGAATATCTACAGTATATCATCCACCTCAAGTTTTTATTATGATCTGATAACTGAAAATGTAGATATTAAGAATTTCATCATTAGTCATGATTATATTCACCTATTTCTGAACCAGACATGTTACACATTTTTCATACTATTTTGATTTTCGTGTTTTGTAGGAGTAATTGTTACACTTAAAAATGCACTTATTATATATAAACAGTTTATCTTTTTATTTGAATAGGAAGCAGCCTGAATAAAAAAGTCTAACTGGAAATTTTGACTCCACTGCCTAGCTACACCCCCCTCCCTTCAAAGGCTAGGGTTGACATGTTTTCTTGGATAGGTCTCATTTTTTTTCCCTCTAGGCCTTAGATGTACAATATTATATTAATTCCTTGAACCTTTTCCCAAAACTAAATTTTGAGCCCTGGTAATTACACATTTGGTATTTTGATACTTGTGTATATGGATAAATGAATTTTTTATTTTTTGTTCCAGGATATTTGTCCCCCAGCGGCACCGCGGCAGGTTTGACTACCTGGTGTCCCAGGACATGTTGACCCTGCGGAGGGAGGTCATCCGCGAGCTGGAGCAGCGCGGGAGGGACAACAAACCCTCCTGGGACTCGTCCACGGTCTCCTCCCGGGGTTCCAGCAGGGGGTCGTCTCGCCCGTCCATCCTCCCCTCCCCACAGAAGGAAAGGAAGTTGTCTTGGAAAACAAGGTAATTTGATTTATGAAATAAAATGACAGCTCAATACAAAATGTACGTACAATGTAGACTTGTTCCATTTTTTTTTTCATTTGAGGGAGGCAAAGTTGATGTCAGCTTGTAAGATATCTCATTCTATTCTGTGTAATAAAAACTGTGCTTTTGGTGTGTTTGTGCATGTGTGTGTGTGTGTGTGTGTGTGTGTGTGTGTTTGTTTGAGTTGGTGTGTGTTCAGAGTTGTTCGAGTGCCCTGTCAGTAGTGTGGCAGGAAGTGAGAGGGAGGATGACTGTTAGTAGTGGTCAGGGTGGGCAAACTGACAGGAAGTCAAGTTCAGAGGTGATGCCATGGCTTCTCATGGCTTATTTTTTTAACCTTAAATCCATTTATAATCAGAAAAAAAATGATATGGCCATGTGTAATACCTTATTCAACTATAAGAATTATTATGAAGACTGAAAACATCATTTTGACCTGATATCCATAATTTGGTTCTTGCAGGACTGTTGTTGTAGAAAAGGGACAGGCCAGTTTTGGGTTTGTTCTGCGAGGTCACTCACCTGTCTACATCGAGAGCATTGAGCCAGGTAGGGTCATTCATATGATTTGATTTTTTTATTGCATTTTGTCAAAACAGGTGCAAATTTTTCTTTCACATTTTGTCTCATTACATATTTATTACATTTAGTTTGTTACAACTGGTATCTTTTAATTTCTAATTTGTGTTATGATATTGTGGCAAGTTTTGGTAGAACTTTTCATATACTTGAGTATGCTTTAAGTGAACAATTTAGTCTTTTGCAACAATTATTTTCTTGTCTAAAAACCTGTTTTTGGATTTCCTATTGTCCTATTCAACAATCTTTTTAGGAGCTGAAATAATGATCCTATATTATCTCGCATTCGTGTTTTTCTAGATGGAAATGTATACGTGACAATGTATGCTTGACTGCTCAAAAGGTCACTCAGTAGAAAGTGTCCCTGACAATTGTTTTCTAACGTATGTTTGTCCTCATAGGAATACTAGACTTAACGTAATTTGATACATTAATCATTATATTTTTAAGCATTAATTGCTCAATCATGTTTTGTCAGCTTGGAAAAGTTGTAAACTCTGTTTTGAGCTGAAGTGCCTTAAATAAAATGTATATTTTTTTTTTGCTTTCCAAAAACCATTCATACCAAAGATTATTGTCATTAGGCTAAGCTATCCATTTATTAATAGATATGATGATTTGAAAATTCTTTGCTGTTTTCTCGCATAAGGGAGTGCATCGGACAGAGCAGGGTTGAAGGTGGGAGACCATCTTCTTAGGCTGAATGGGCTGGATGTCAGGTAGGAACTTCAAGAATTGTCACTTGTTATCTTAAGACCAATTATAAATTCGTGTATAAGAATTAGCATAGAAGCAATGGAGTAAGTTGAAAAATTCATGCTCTTCTTTTAAACTAATTGGTTGACTTTCTTGCCCTACCAGCTCTGCCACTCATAAGAAAGTCATCACACTACTACAGGGCAGTGGCAGTAAGCCTACACTGGTGGTGGGAGTGAAGAAAGGTTGGTATTGCCTCAGTCTTTGGAAAAAATATTATGTTTTGCTTATTTTCCTCATAATATATTTTCTTTAAGTTTTTCCCTTGATAACAAACCACTATACAGAAAATGCTTTACTATAACAATATCTTGAGATCTGTTACGGAGAAGGGAAGCTTTCCTGACATGTTAATAAAAATAGTGTGACATTTTCACGGTCAACAAAACAGAAATGTTATATTTACAATCTGTTCAAAGTAGACCTGCAAAGTTGACATCCTATATGACTTACTGATGATAAATTCTACAATCAACAAACCATTTAACTATACAGTTTTGTCTTTTAGTCTTTATGATTGTTTACTTAATGTTTTCATTTTCTTGGTATTTACCTCTGATCTCTTATCATGCAATGATGTAACTTTATTTTTCTTTCATTTTTTTGTAATTTTTTATACCTTTCCATTGCATCTCTTGAGGACACAAAATTGAGTTTGATCATAAATGGTCAATAGCATAACTTTCACTTTGTCAAAACACTTTCATAATAGGACAAGAGAGAAAATCGAGTGACGACAGGAAGAGCATCTCGTCTGCGTCATCGCTGCCAGCGCGTCTGTCATCCGGGAATCGCTCACCGAGCGTTTTGTCGCTCTCGTCCGTCACGTCTTCCCTGTCCTCACAGCAGGTGACTGAGATTGTCAGGGATGGCAGGACTTTCAAACAACAGGTACGGGTTAAAGTAAAGTACTAGTCATTCTGGATCAAAATTACATAAGTTTGACTGAGGCCACGTTGATTCGTTTAAATGGGCGTTTGCATGTGTCAATTTTGGTCTGTTTAAAAAAAAGTATTGGTCTGTATGCCATGTTCTGTGTGTTTAGTAGTTTAGTTAGCCTTCCTGACCAACTATAGATCTCATAATAAAGGCAGCTTTCTTTGCCAAACTTTACTTTCTAATTCACAGGCTTGTACAAGTTTTGGGGTTCCCAGAGGATGTCAATGAAATTAACATACAATCAAATCAACATAGTTTTTTTTTCTTCAAATTTACAACTATCCAACTTCAATCAAGTAATGTGCAATCCACTGCTTACATGTATGTGGCATCACGTTATGCAGACAGATTAAGTGACTCGGTAGGTACTGAAAACAAACAAACTGAATCATAAGTAGCATAAAGTCTATGGCAGTCCCCGTCTCTCTTAAGTGAATCAAGTGTCATTAAAAAGGGAAAGTATGACTATTATCTAGATGAAGATGAAACTTTTCTTTTCAGATGGAACACCTGCTGACCCCTTCTGAGAAGCACCAAATCAAAGCCAGCTTGAAGAGATACAAGGACACCAGGTATATCTTTAATCCTCCCAGCATAAAGCAAGAAGTAAAATTTGCATTGAATGTGCCATTGAATAACTGGCCAGTAGACCTGAGATCTAGAGGTCACAGGTTCAATCTCAGCATATATGGCTGAATGGTATTACCTTACTTTTAGGAAAAGGCACTTAACATGAAATTCCTACCTTCAACCAGGTGTAAAAATGGTTACCAGACTTTGGTTGAGGAGGTAAAGGCAGTGGAAGGAATCGGACTGGTCTGTCTAGTGGAAAAAAGTGCTACACAAAATTCTGTATCTGTATCTATATTGCCGGTATAACTGCCCTTCGGCATAACACATCAGCTTCAAATTAATGAAAAATTCTGTATGATTTGGAAAGATTTGAAATATGTCAAGTTGATGAAAAATGCTTATTCATTTTCATCAGGAATGCTGACAGATTGATCCAGGAGGTCTACCCAGTGCTGGACACCCCAGCTAAGGAGAAACTGTGGGGTTACATCATCCGACTACTGCCTACTGAAGAACAACATGTCTTCAGCAGTAAGGTTCTTACTGTCAAGACTAGTCAGATACCAGGTAAAAATGTCAAATGCGTTTTACTACAAGAGAGAATCAAGTCATTTGGAAATTTCAAATTTGGAAATATGAATGCAAGTCACACTTGACATGAATAAATTTTTCCAGAACATTCTAGAATTTTTTCCAGAATTCTATTTGTAATATTTCTCATTGTTATTGTCATATAAAATGTCTCATTGTCATGTAAAAAAGCATTTAAACAGTGTGTTAGAGTAATGGAAGGCTTTCATTGCAATATCATAACTTTCAGCACTAAGGAGAGCACCTTTGACAAAAATGTTGTTCAGCTGAAATTTCATTTATTCCTGCCTTTTTGATTGCTTTCAACTGCTTTTATACCCTTTTTTTTTGCTTAATGATGTTTTGAAGTGAAATGAAATATAATATTCCTTACCGAATAGCAATTACTCAAGCAACTGGATATGATATTATTCCTCACACTAGATAAACATGACACTAACGAGGATGAAAACGGGTACTCTGATCAGGCCGACGATGATTCACACGCTAGTGAATCCATTCACTTCAACACCACTGACGATGACTCATTTTCGCACAGTGAGCACTTCTCTGCTGTTTTTGGTGACGCCTCAGGGGCTCGCCTAATAGTATAGTGTGCGTTCGTTTGACAAGAATTCCCAAAATCCCGCAGGCATGTCAGGCATTTTTCCTAATTATTTTGATCCTCACCATCAGTTGGCATCTTAGACTCTAGATAGCATGCGTTTTATGTTTTCATCACTATGCCATACTATTTTTAGAAAACACCTGGAGGTTTTTTCTTCCTTTTCTTCCTTTTTCCACTTCTATCACTATCTTAGTTTGACATTTACTCATGTATAGTATACTGTAAATACCTTTTTTTTGTACGAAAATTTCACAGCCTGAGAAAATTTAGATTGTTCTCAGAACTAAATGTTCACGGTGAACAAATTATTTGTTATCGTCACCAAGACCAATTATTTCTTTATTCGGTAATGATAAGTCCAAATTACAGTCATCGCCATGAAAGCAGTGAACATAAAAGTTATTTGTAAAATCAGGAATTACAGCGTATTCCTATTGTCTGTATGACACTTGTGACATTGTATAACAAGAGGATTATACAAGGTATTATTGTTTACTACCAACAAGTATCAATATTTTTTATTTCTATTTTTTTTTAGTTGAAGAAGCTGCTGATCTGTTGGTCAACAAGTCACTTGACCTCCCAATTGAAAGGTCAGAGGGAGATGGTACATCTATGGTATGTAATAACTAATAATAATAATAATTATGCTATCAACCAAGATACCCTCTTACCATCTATGTACCCCTTATTCCTCCCTTTAATTACCTCTGTGTATGGAGGTTTTGTTTCAGTGTGCATTAGAATGGTTTGTTTGCACGTGCTAGGTACATCAGGGACTCTGACAGGAAGTTAGGTCAAAGGTCCCAGAAGGACTCAAAATAGGTTATCTCATTTCCTGTTTCCAGTTTCCTGCTATCCATGTCTATTGCACACTGACAACTGGTTGAAATAATGCAAGAAAGTCAACATCAAGAATAAGACAAGAAGAAAACTAGAAATATTTCATGATATATAAAATCTTATGATTTCTTCTTTATGCTTGTTATACCTTGCATACGTAACAGAATACATGTAGCATTTCAAGTATTGCTAGCTATGTTTAACACAAATGATTTGTGTTTTTTTTCAACACATATTATTGACAGACGATATTTTGGGTTTTTCCAATCCAGCAGGGCTCCCCTGCCCACAAGAAACTTGGACCAGTCCAGAGTGAAAAGACAAACTCAGTTGATATGGACAAACCAAACCAATCCCTATCTGGGGGTGTTACAGCAATAGAGGCAAACCAAGAGGAAAGCAGACCAAACCACTTTGTTGAGAGGGATGAACAGGCTACTGAATACAGGCGACCTTATGAAACGGACAAATATGGTCATGGACTAGACCAACAACATCCAAACAGGGGGCATGATGATGATGATAATGTATTTGTAAGAGGGAATGGAACAGACCACTACAGAGATAGGGGTGTTTACAGTGATCATGCCAACAGGACTGTTGACGGACCAGACCAACAGCAAAAGAGGTATGGACACCGTAGGCAGAGTTCTGAGCCAATTCAGTATTATGAAAATGGAATCCAACATTTACCCGAAAGAGGTGGAAGTTTCAGAAGATCAAACCATTCTCACCGTAGGGAAGCTTCTATGGATTTCGGATACGATCGCAAGGACAGACCAAACCATTACGACGACAGGGAGAGACAGGATCATGTTGGGTACAGGCATCCTGATGGACTAGACTATTACGATGATAGGGTTGGTCAGGACAGCTACAGGCACAGGCAATATGATGGATCTGATCACTATCAAGACAGGGGTGGACAAGTGGATTATAGGTACTCGAATGGACCAGACAACTATCAAAGCAGGGGTGATGACTATAATGATAGGTATATCCAACCTGATAGGCCAGAGTATTATCAGGATGGGCATGACCAATATGACCCCCCATATGGCCAACAAAATGGACCAGTCTATCATGATGATAGTGGCTATCAAGATGACTATAGGCAACACAATGGAACAGACTACTATGAAAGCAGGGGTGATCAGGACCAAAGGTACAGGCAGTACAATGGAGTGGACCAGTATTCGAACAGGGGAGATGAAGATGACTACAGGTACAGGAGGCAGGGTGGATCAGACTATTATGAAGATAGGGGTGATCAGGACTACTATGATGACAGACAGCCAAGACGGACAGACTACTATGAAGAAAGGGGTGGTCAGGATCACTATGGCTACAGGAGTGAGGGACAATATGGCTATGGTAAGTCTTGTCCATACCAAAATACATGATTGTCATGGTACAGAACATGTCTGAATGGTTGAATTCCTTGAGCAAGTAAGGTAGCATGGTGTCATTGTGGTTAGGGTTATTGACTCATAACGTGGCGGTACTGAGTTCTGTGGTCGAGTGGTTAGGATTTTGTGCTGTCATTGCCAAGGTCTGGGTTTGATTCACAGTGTGTGGGAACCTTCTGAAACACGAGGCAAGTAGAGCAGTCTCCTGGTTCCTAGGATTCAAACTCGGATCCGCCAGCTTACTATTACCAACCTAATGGTGGCATAATTGCTAGGCCAAAAGGTCCAGACTGTTTTGACTTGTCAGCTGATGGCTTGAACCCCACTGTATTTATTGACATAATTTGATTTTTCTGTTTTCATCATCCTTCCAGATGATGATCACTACCCAGGGGACATCCCTCCCCCACCCCCAGGCCCTGCCCCACAGTTCACCAGGCAGCCGCAGCCGCTCTACCCCCCTGAGGAGATGACGGCGGAGGCCATGATGAGTCGGCTGGCCCTCGCTGGGTCCGATCTCAACAAGGCAGACGATCAAAACCAGGGTATCACACAAGGGTACCAGCCAAGTGTCACACCAGGGTACCAGCCAAGTGTCACACCAGGGTACCAGCCAAGTGTCACACCAGGGTACCAGCAAGGTGTCACACCAGGGTACCACCAGGGTATCACACCAGGGTACCAGCCGGGTGTCACACCAGGATACCAGCAGGGTGTCATACCAGAGCACCAACAGGGTATCACACCAGGGTACCAGCAGGATGCTAGACCAGCATACCAGCAGGGTATCACACCAGGGTACCAGGAGGGTATCACACCAGAGTACCAACAGGGTATCTTGCCAGGGTACCAGCAGGGTATCACACCAGGGTACCAGCAGGGTATCACACCAGGGTACCAGCAGGGTGTCACGCCAGGGTACCAAGGAGAAGTACCAGTTCAGCAAAATATACCTGATCCAGGTGTTGCTCACGGGCCACCTTTACACAGACCAACTGAAAGTGTTAGTTCATCAGATGTGCAATATGATACCACACTGGGAGAGTCCACATCGTCTATACCGTTGCCCCCCCCACCGCCCCCCTCCCCGCTAGACCTAAATGCAAGTACGTCAAGCATTCCAATGCCTCCTCCCCTTCCACCTGGAAAAGCTCCTGGTCCGAGGATGAACATGAACGTGAAGAGGATGAACTGGGAGAAACTGGAGGGAGAGAAGGTCAAGAACACCATCTGGGGACAGGTGGGTGAACTGCAGCTTAAACAGTCACACATTTTTACAAAGTCTTTTGCTCTTTTCTTTTTACAGTCATGTAAATTTTGTAATCTTTTTCTTCCAGATTGGGGGAGATGAATATCTGCAGGAAGTGGTGAAAGTGATGGAACTGGAGCATCGTTTCAGCATGAAGACCAAGGGTAAGGGATCCTTATGTGGAAGTTGTCAATAGTAACGAATCATTTCCCAATTGGAGAGGGTTTTGCATAATGGTCTGGGTTGCTGCTATCCATGACTTGTACATCAAAAAGCCTTGTTTCCAGGGTTTTGATTGGTGTTTTAAAAAGTATTTGTTTAAAGAGCATGCAGATTTTTATTTAGATTTCAGTTTTTCAAATTTGCCTTGACATAGTTTTTACAATTATTACAATATTCTGTCTGTTATTATACCTTAAGTTTGTGGTACTATATTCTTGACCTTCCATTTTTATTTCTGACAATTGTGTTATTCAAACAATCAATCTCTATTAATGATTTTGCTAATTGATCAATGTTTGATTGCTTGATTATTTTTGTGATTATTTTTCTTCATTGCAAATGAAATATTCCATCAAATGAATCCAATCACAGATAATTCAGATGAAGAAGACGACTTTGATGGTAAGCTATCAGATTGACAACCAATTATTCTTTCCCTCAAATCCTAATTGTTTTTGCCATTATGACTAACAATTTTCCATTAAATTACTAACAGTCTCTGAGCATTAAGTTAATCTGTGTTGGTAAATCGCATAGTTATGGATGAAGATCAGACTTTACAAAACCAACATCATGTTGAAAGAAAATTTTTGGCTGACTTCACGGAATGGGACCTTGAAGTGTTATTCCCCTGAACGTGATGTTAGAGCCACATAACTGGGGCAGCGATCTAAGAAGGTAGCATACATTTGAGCCCACTGTCCTTCTTTGAACAGAGATGGGGGCAACACAGGTTATCCGGCACTTTAGACCCGTTGCTGTAGTCCCGTGTCTCTTACACCTGTCCCAGAAGTAACAATAGACAGTTCATTCTGTAAGGTGCACACAGTCAGCAGAAATTTTGGGATACATCCACTTTCTTTCAATGTGTTGTTTATGGATGCCATTCATTTTCTTGCATGTGTTACATGTATTCCTAAAATCTTCTTGACAGGCTCTAATCAACTTGTCTGGAAATATTTGGACACTAGCAGTTTGGATCTTTAAGTTGTTGTTTTTGCACTGTATGTAATCAACGCCATATAGCATCAGAGTATTATGCTCATCCTTGTTTTGCATCAGATTCCATTTTCAATCATTGTAATTGGTTGTCTTGATTCAGCAATTAGTTCATACAACATGAAGGGAATTATGGCAGTTCTTTAAGGATACGGAACATTGAAAAAAGTCTTATAGACTAACTGACACCTTTTACTTACAGCACCTGTGGCACAGAAGAAGAAGAAAGTTGTTACTATCCTACCTCACAAGAAAGCCTACAACATTGGTAAGAGACTTGCTCTTTGATAATTACTCTCCATACAATGAACATTGTAAACCATAACTTTTAAAGTTTGGTTCACTGAGAATTGAATTTCCATCCCACAATTACAAAAACATACCCTCCAAGGAAGTTTTAATGTGACATCACAACCACTAAATCTCAAGTATATAATTTTTATGTAGTTTTAACAGACCTTACGAAAGTTGCTGTTCTTTTGTTGACACTGTCAATAAAGATTCTCTATCAGGTATCTAGGTATCAATATTTAGTAAAACTGTACTAGTCTGTAGTTCCTAATTCATCAATGAGAAAACAATGGAACCTCAAAATGATAATTTAGCCATTGAGGAAACCTAATGATAGTTTTCTTTTGAATATCTCATAGCCATAGTTCTGGGCCACCTGAAGATGTCCCATGCAGAGATCAGACAGGCGGTGCTACAGATGGACGACTCACGGGTGTCCCCCTCCCACCTGAAACAGCTGCTGGTCTACGCAGCTGAAGATGAAGAGGTGGGGAACATCTCAGAATATCCATGTGTTCCTCTTCTTGAAATCTGTTCATTGACAAAGTTTGATATCGCAAATCCAGCAAGTTTTAACACTGTGATTTATTTCTTATATGGTGGTGCACGTAGGGATGTTGTCATATTATAGTAACAAATCAAAAGGTTCTTTAGGCACAACCAGGGATTACTTACTTCCAATGTTTTGGTGTCTATCAGACACCATTATCAGGATTAGAATGGCTGGTTCTGCTTCTTGCTGCTACTTATTGCCAATGTAGTTGGCGCTGCAGCAGCGAGAATGCCGTCCCAGACGTGGCTCAGTTTGTACCCCCCTCGTCTCGATTGTGCCTAAAGAACCTTACTATATGAATAGTTGCCAACCTAATGAAGTTATTTACGGAAGTATTTTTAAGTCCTTTCCACACCTGATGGTGTATAGGGCGGCACCCATCTCTGTTTCAATAGCCCTTGGGCCACACAACTTTGTACCAACACTGCTGCATGTGGCTAGTCCACTTCAACTTAACCACATTCTTTATATTTATTATAGATTGAGAAGTTTGAGAAGTACATCGGAGTTTTGTCGGCTCTGAATGAATCTGACCGCTTTGCATATGAGGTAAGTTGTTTAACTTCAAGTGTCAAAGTTATGAAAATAGATGATTATGTAAAAGCTGCAAAATTAGGCCTGACTATTTGGTACTTTATCATAGATTATGAGTAGTACCATATAGAGTTTTGTTATATTACTTGAATGTGTGAGCTTTATTATGGAAACCTTAAGTTTGTTCCACTTCTTTTTTCAAACAGATGAACAAGATACCTGGCTACAAGACAAGGTTAAAGGCCATGATCTTCAAGGCTAATTTTGCTGAGAAGACAGAAGAGCTAAGACAGGTAAGTCCTTAAGGTGGCACTAAGTCTTGTATATAGTTAAATTACATCTAGTGCCACAAACATTTTCTTGTGTTCTCTACCTAGGACCAGCCCTACCTGATTTGAGAACTCTGAAAAATTAGTGTACCAGGATCCAAAGATGGAAGAAAATAGTTTTACAGAATTGTAGTATGCATGCAGTTAAAACTGCCTAAAAATACCACTAAGGGGACCGATAAAATCTGTTCTATGTGGATAGATGGTCACTATTGCTTTTGTAAATGGTCTTAGTAAGTCAAAAAGTGGCCAGATGATCCTTATGTAGAGATGGTTTCTTGTACAGGTTTGATGGTATGATTGTATTTTGGCTTATTCCTCCTGTGCTATTCTATGAAATCTGCATATCTTCATTAAATTCACTTGTAGCAGGTCTTTTTCTCCCTTTATCTTCAACTTCTGCACTGTCTCACTATTATGGCATGCCAGGACATATGTGTGGCAGCATGGTAAGCTTTTCTGTACAGGACTATTCCTCATCCAAACCAAACATAGCACTATTCTGCACTTGAAAGCTAACTAAATTTCTATCCAAATGTACAATTTGTTTACCTGAATATATACTATAATGCAAGGTATGAATCTCTCTATATGACTGAATAGTAATCAAACTCACATTTATTACCTCCATGACATGTCACGGAGGTTATATTTTACCCTGCGTTTGTGTGTGTGTCTGTGTGTGTGTAAACAAAATAACTCAAGAATGGTTGGGTGGATTGGTTTCATACTTGGTGTGTTGGTAGTGTGTGATGAAAGCTAGAAATGATTAGATTTTGGGCCCCCTAGCAACTCCTTGGTACTGCAGCGCAACTTCCGGTTTTGCTATCTAGGTGTTCTGAACATGCTATGGTCACGATATTTGAGTGTTAGATAGCTCTTGTGCTCAGAAAGAAGCGACATAAGTTTGGGCCCCCTAGCGTCTAGTTTTGGGATAGCAGGGGCATTTTTGTCAAAAAACTTCTGAAGAGGATAACTCAAGAAGGGAGCAGCGGATTTTCATCATTTTTGATATGTAGGTACCTTAAGCAATGTTGTACAAGATAAGATACTAATTATGCAAAATAGGAGCACCTTTGCATAATTAATGAGAACATTCTATCATAGCAGTTTTTTCATGTATCTCTTGTTCCAGACATGCTATGGTGTTGACATTTAAGCAGTAGATAGCTTTTTGTGTCATGACAAAGTGAAGCAAGTTTCGGCCCCCTAACATGTAATTTAGGAACTGCAGGGTCGTTTTTGTCAAGACATTCCATAGAGGATAACTGCAGAAAGGATTGAGGGATTGGCATCATATAAGGCATGCAGGTACCTTGGGCAAAGATGTTCATAATGATATGCATGTTATGCAAATGAGGAATTAATTTGCATAATTAATGAGGAAATTGTATAATTCGATTGTTTTCAATAACATTTTAATAAATGTAACACATGTTAATTATGATGGGTGGATTATAAGTAGATACCAAATATGGTAATGAGGAACTTATTTGCATAATTTATGTAAAAATTGCTAAACCGCTTTATAATTAATGATGGGAATTTTATTACTGTGACATGTGTACATTAGTCAATGGTGAACAATACCATGCATAGATTATGTTAATTTATCAGTCAATTGCATGAAATTTACAAAAGCTCTAAATATTCATGGAGGTATGAGGTCGCCGAGCTCTAGTTGATACTAAGTTTCTATGTGATAGATATTTTGGCTTTATCTGTTCCAGTTACGTCGAGATGAATGAATGTACATGTATTCCTCTTTGTTTACAGCATATAGATGCTATATCCAGAGCATCATGGGAACTAAAAAACAGCCAAAAGCTGGCCAAGATTCTTCAGGTTGGTGTGATTCTTCCCAGTTAACTTATTATAATACAATAAACTTAAATGATACAGTCATGAAAACATAGTAATTTATGCTATACCTCTGCACATAAAAGTACCTAATACACTAAGTCTTACATTGTTTGGAGAAGAGAAGGGGTAACCCATTGTGCTTGGATAAAGAGAGCAGTAGTTAGCCACATATTGCTATCTAACAAAAATAACATAGTCAGTCTAAGGTTCAACCGCTCACTAATTCAATTTTATTCACAACAGCTTGTACTGGCCATGGGAAACTATCTGAACGAGGGAAACATCCGAGTGGCAAAGGCTTCTGGTTTCAGAGTGTCCTTCCTTAGAGAGGTAAGCAATGTGTGATATCACCTGACGTCATAGAATAAGATATCAATTTTCATAAAATTCATAATTTGCAGATCAGCACAAAAAGTTTTCAATCAGATCTTAAGAACTATTATGTCAATGAAGGTTAGATTAACTGGATAGAATTTAGAGACTGTCAGATGTTTCAGACAGCATCCACTAGCTTTTGTCATTGACTCAAATAAAGTCTTTCATGGTATGAATATACAGGGCTCGAAATGCTTTTTTCTGCATAACTGCATGGTGCAGGTAACATTGAAAATTACCTGCACCAGACAAATTTTACCTGCACTACTCTGAATTGAGGAAGTATGGATCATTAAAATTGTTCAGGAAACATTGCTATTTATTCTTGAATTAATTTTTATACCTTATATTAAGTGGTAACAGTCAATGCAGCTAGTAACAATCCACATCATAGGACATTCATGTAAAAACCCAGTACATGGACCAGTGCAGGTTAGGTGCAGGTAGACACCAGAAATACCTGCACAGCTTTAGTTTTAGCTGCACTAACCTGCATATGCAGGTGGTATTTCTAGCCCTGATATAATTAGTATATTCAAGTTTGGGTGCAAGTCACCAGGTTTTACATTGTATTACATTTTGTAGCAGCTACCATGAGAAAGATTTTAAACCAATACATTTTGACGCTTGCAAAGGATATAAAATTGTATGTTTTTTTTTTATTATTTGCCATCTAGGATGCATCTGAATGTCTTATTTGGCTATATATCAGGGGTCTAGCCAGCGTCCGTTTTCCCGTCAATTGACGGAAATTTGCTGCGTCTGACGGAAAAATTTTAAAACCAATCCGTCAACCTTGACGGACAAAAATCCTTGGTGGAAGCTGCAGGCGGCTTGGGGACGCCGTCCACGGCCGTAAAAGCCACACACTTGTTTGTTTTGCTATTGTTATGATTGTTGACAATGTGTGTCGGCGCCCTTTCTCATACGATAATATCATTAAAACCCGTTTTTCAAGGTCTCAGTCCTTCTAATTAATTTTCGCGGTTTTCGCGACGATTGTAATTGGCTGACGGAAAAAAATTTCGAGCTGGCTAAAGCCCTGCTATATATGTAAACAAATCTTTTTAAATGTTTTGAATTTTCTTCTTTACACCTGTAGCTGGACACAACCAAGACGTCTGACAAGAAGTCCACTTTTCTCCACATCTTGGCCAATGCAGTTTCCACCAACTTCTCACAGTACTTGGCCTTCTCTAAGGAACTACCAACAGTGCCTTTAGCTGCAAAAGGTATGTACCTTGTACCTTGTAGTATATAGTTTGCATTTAAAGGAATGCCAAACATTAATCAAATTACAACAGTTTTATATATAGTATTATAATATTCATTCTACTAGTCTCTACATGCTACATGTACATTTTGGTATCATTGACAAGTTACATATTAAGCTAATATGATTTCCTTTTTTTTCTTTGTTTGTATGTAGTGTCCAACTGGCTTGTGGAACAAGATCTACTGGAACTGGAGTCAGTGTTGGTTGTAAGTCATTCTTTTATCACATTGTGTGGGTGTTGTATAGTGTGTGTATTTGTGTGTGTGTGTGTGTGTGTGTGTGCGTGTGTGTGTGTGTGTATGTGTGTGTGCATGTGTGTGTGTGATTGTGTAATATGTGTGTACATGTGCATGTGTGTGTGTTTATCATGCATGTGAACGATAACAGCACTACACTACATATGTTTCTGACATCATAATCAATTGCAGTTAATGAAGATATATTTTGTTTAATCTGTTCCATGCATCTGTGACCCTCAGGATTATGAGGTAAACATAAAATGGAATTTCATTCAAAAGTTAAAAAAAAAAAATATGTATACTATGAATGAAATCCTTCTCTTTTCTAATGAATGATTTGCTTCTACATAACATCCCTTGCCACCTATATCTGGAACGAAATCAAGACACAAATGCCTACAGTGTAGTACATGTATTTGTAACATGATTTGTCTATTACTAAGACTTCACTTTGAGTGTTTTCCCTTTGCTGTAATTTCCTTTATAATTCCTGTCTTCTCTCATTGTATTGGCTTATTCCTGTCCCGTGTTGTAGCCATGGGAGGTAAGGGTAGTTGGTATCGGTGATGCACAATCCACAGTTATTGTGTACATTGTGTCTGTCTCATAATGCACTACAAACATCTTTCCCCTAACAGGTGGTTTCAAAATGTATGATTACTGCTGAAAAGTTTTTTTTCTTTATTATTTCTCACTGATCTTTTTCAGGTGACAAATTATAAGTACACATGTTGGAAAAATATATCTCACAGTCTAAAATAGCACATGTTTCACATTTTGTTATGAAAGTTGAAATTTCACACAAAATGAGGATTCCTGACAATTTCTATAATTGGCACATGGGTGCTGCATGGATATGGTATTGAATGTACATTGTATGATGCAAACAATTTTGTCTGATCTATAACACTGTTCACGGGCCCCACTCACACTGGTGCAAATTCTCATCTACTGTTTTGCAAACAGAACTGTCAGACATTCCAGTTATTGGTAAGAGGTTTTCAGAGTTTAAAGTGTGGATATTACATATTTTCTTTATATATTTTCTGCAGGAGATTTCAGAAACTGCAAAAATGCTGGCTGCAGAACCCACCAATGATCCAAAGGACAAGTTTGTCGAAGTTATGGGTGTATCCTTTTCATAAAGCATAAATTGTAGAACATACATTGTACCTCAGTCTACTCTCAGCTATTTTCTACAATCAATATCAATTTTCTACATTAGTGCCATTGTGGATAGTTTTCATCATAATAATTTATATAATAAACAAGGTCTTGACTGTTGTTAGGAATTGTCTTGGAGCTTTAAGGTACTTTATATCTAGGCCTGCTATACAAGATGTATTCCATTTGAATACTCTGTGTTGACCTATGATTGGTATTCTACCTAATATAGATTAATTCAAATGCTTATTATTTGTAATCCTGGATCAAAGTTGAACTGAGTCAATGTACCAATTCAACAGAAAAATTGGACTTACTATCATTTTGAACTGTCCAGCTCCAGTCTTTGTCAATCCACTGCTTCTTTGACATCACAATATGCTGATAGAACATGTGATCATTTAAGTTGCAGGAAGTCTATGGCACCCCCATCTCTGTTGATGGATTTTTGTGATCTTTCAATTAGTGTTGGATATTTCTCAACTATTCAAATCTAGTACACAGTACATGATATAAATTTGTACATGCATGCCAAATCTAGTACATAGAACATAATATACATGTACATGCATGCTAGAAGAAAGACAATACAATTGGCACCACCCCTGAGGTGTAGCCAAAAAAACTTTGCACAGTTCCTTAACTACATGCAGGCCTTTATGGACAAGGCTGCTGATGAGATACAAACCCTGCGGGCGCAGTACTCTGAAAGTATGAAGGAGTTCGTGGCCGTGGCGGAGTACTACGGAGAGGACCCGAAGCTAATCAACTCCGAGCTTCTCTTCACGATCTTCGCAGATTTTATGCGCAAGTTTGACGTGAGTATATAGTGTCAATAAACCAAAATACTTAACAATTTATCATTCTTTGCTCGAGATTTAAAAAAAGATTCTTTGTCTAAAAATCATGTACATGTAATTAGAATTCTTTGTAGAATGCCACCCTTTCTCCCATTTTGTGTTCGTCGCAGTGAATGTTTGACCAATATGTTTCTTTTTCCTTCACAGAAAGCCCACTATGAGAACATCACGCCTATCAAAAAGAAGGGGGCAAGCTAGCGAGGCTGACAAAACTCTTCACCCATTGGGTTATTGGGTCACCCAATGCAACTTCCCCAGGACCAAGTTTTTCCTGCAGTTCTATTGTTATCTACTAGAGGGCTCTGCTGTACTGATAGCTGGAAATGTTTACTGTTGTGATACCTTTGCCGAGTCAAAATTCAATACTTTTAGAGTACCCTATACATTGAGTGTAGATATTTTTAAAAAGCCATTGATTAACCAGAATGCCTTTTTAAAGGTGTACTGCCATGGTATTTTGGCAGTTGTGGAATCACTTGACAATGTTTTATCAATCTTTAAGGACTTATAGATTTTATAACTGTATATAGTTATAGTAAGACTATAGAAAAGATTCTTTCAGTAAGCATTGAAAGCCATTCTCAATACACCACAGGAAAAAAAGACCATGTAATCCATTGAGATTATTATGTATCATTATGATATTAATATATCTTAACGCACAGCGAACTAATGCGAAACTGTACAAAATATTACAGATCGACCCTATGTAACAGTGTTGAACCATGTACAGTGAACTTTAACATGCCATATCCATTGCCATTTAGAAGTATTACAAAACATCAACTGATGAGCTCAGTATCAAACAATATTTGTCATGTGACTGCATATGCCCCTAAGTCTAAGTAAGTTTATACATATGGAATAGTTATAAATATAGATAGGAAATATTAATATGTACATAGAAATTTCATGTCTGGAGGTAAAATCAGTTGATTATTGTCTAGTATTATAACTTCTCATGTAACACGAACAAAATTTATAAGTAAGAAATTTGATCATGTACAGTAGCTGTATTTTACCTTTCAAGACTGTAGTACCAGTCATTAGGCAGTTATAATGATAGAAATTACTATATATGACTCTTAGCTAGTTTGGTCTTTCTGACATTTATCCAAACCTTGCCATTGTATCTGCCATAATCAGAAAAAGAGAAAGTTATATAAGGTACTATGTACAATGACAAACAAATGTTGTATATTTCCAGGGAGATTTTAGACATTCTTAACCTTACTGATATTGTATAGCAATAATCAAAATTACAGTAAATGCATTTATTTTGGAGGTGTTAATTTCAGTTTGAGTGGAAAGGAGTGTTTTAATTTCTCGGGTCAAAATTATAAAATGCATGAAAAACATAAAACCAGTGCAGATATTTCAATGTTGATTTAAAGTATCTTGGTTAAGGATGTACATGTACATTCAATTTGAAAATATTCTATTCCTTTTTTGTGGAAAAAATCTTGAGAATTAAAAGTAATGCTCAGTATTTGATTTTATGTGTTAATAGTATCTTTCTAAAATCCACAGTAATTTATTGTCAGTGCAACTGCAGTTTTATTTTGTAGTCTGCTACTTTGATTATACTTTGAACCTTGATAAATTAATGTTTAACTGGAAGCGGATTATTAAATGTATCATTTCAGGTATGTTCATTAATCAGTGGTCCTATTTAGACCAGCAAAGAATGAAATTATAGAGAAAATTTGAAATGTAGGTTTAAGGACGTTATGTAATTAATGTCCTTGGGTAGCTTGATTTTATTAAACAACCATTTAGTAACCGAAGTGTTGTGTTTATTTTATTCTAAGGCGGTTTAAGTGATTTCGTAAAAGCTACATCTAAATTTAAACCTTAATACAGTCTAATCTATTTTGATGATATTTACTGGCAATTATGTTCGTCTATATTTTGATTACAGTGATTGATTACATCTTTTCTAGCAAGCTAACTTTAACCTAGACCACAATGCATCACGTCACCACGCATGCGGACTCTGAAGGGATACTGATCGAAATGCTATGATGAACGTTGAATGTAAAGTCGTGTTAGTAAGGCAAGACGTCGGATTCTATCTTCTGACAGACGTCGGATTGTAACGTTAACTTCTGCCATTTTCTGTTTACAGTGTATAACGTTCTGTTTAATGTGGTATAAAAGTTATTTCCGTAAAGTTTGTGATTTTCAATATTTCCACGGATTTTACATGGAGCAATCTTTCTGCATATTTATGTTGTGCTAGAAGATAAAATTGCAGCATCTATTATCATGTGACTTGCAGTATCTTTCATGTTACTTTCAAAGAATATTCACAGGTTTATTATAAAAAGTAACTTTATTCACACAACCACAACAATCAGAAACAGCTTATACATCATTGCAAACTCACAATTTACAATTGGCTCTCGAATTTCCTTGACACTGACATTGCTTTGAAACCATAACAATTTACTAACATTTTCGATACTATCGTCAAATTTTACCGAGTATAACGTTCGTTACCAGCACGCGTAATATGTTATCACTTGATTTTATTTACAATTGTATACAGAGTTACAAACGTTTCACTTGTGTACAAAGCTCGAAAAGATTTCATTTGTGTACAAAGTTCGAAAAGTTTCGAATCTCGAAGTGCTTTAACAGTCCCGTCTTCAATCTCTTACTTAGCGGTGTTGCTGGTGTATTTGGTGACGGCCTTGGTGCCTTCGCTGACGGCGTGCTTGGCCAACTCGCCCGGTAGGAGAAGCCGCACGGCGGTCTGGATCTCCCGGCTGCTGATGGTGGAGCGCTTGTTGTAGTTCGCCAGGCGGGAAGATTCGGAAGCAATCCGCTCGAAGAGATCGTTGACGAACGAGTTCATGATGCCCATGGCACGTGCTGAGATACCAGTATCTGGGTGGACCTGTAGAAGATTTTAGAAATTGAAAGAAAAAAAAACGTAAAAGTATCGTCTGAAAAATGCATGAAAAGTAAGAAGCTAAAATTTGTCACTTAACGAAATAAACCTATCACATAGCCTCGAACGACTCCGTTAAAACGTTGACATGTAAAATAAAGGAACGTGTAATTACTTCACGAACACGCAGCCACTCATTGGTCGAACGGATAATTGCTATCCTCTCATTGGATTAACTGCAAATTAATTGTTATGGACATCCAGGATTGGTCAATTTGAAAAGCAACGGCTAGTCCCATCTGTGCAATACCACGTGGTGCATTCACATGCAAATACAGCAATGGAACATTCCCATGCACAGTGTTACGCCAAAAATAAAGACATACATCAAGAAACTTGAATCGTTTACCTGTTTTAACACCTTGAAGATGTAGGTACCGAAGCTCTCCTTTCTCTTCCTCCGGTTCGGTTTGCCGGGTGGCCTGCCCGCCTTGGTCATCGCCTTGGTCCCTCCGGACTTCGCGGCTCCCGGTTTCTTTGTGGACGTACGCGCCATGATACCGTATTCCGGTGAGAAGTCACGAAGGTTTGATCACAACCTGAAATTCAAATAAAAAAACGAGCTTTTAACAACAGTAAACGCATAGCAAACGTTGAGAAGCAGTACTTCGTTCTCCCAACAAAATGAAACACTGAAGCAGCGTTGAAAGTTACTCACCAAAGTTGCAAACGGCGACAGTTCCACAAGGAAGGCAGCAAGCACCCGTAGCGACTCGAAGGTAGAGACGGAGAGAGAGATGTTGGCTTTCTTTGGTGTATTTATAGGCCATATGTAGCCAGGTGTTCATTAGCATACAGCAGGTGGGCTACACGTGTGTCTTGGCTACACCTGACTAAAGGATTACGTCAGTGTCTTCTCGGCTTTTGATTGGTTGGTAACAATGGGAGTCGTGTGCTATTGGACAACAAAAAGGATTACGTTAGCAACATCTCGGCTTTTGATTGGATGGTAACACATGAAATCTTGCGCCATTGGATAACTCACTGATTGCTTTAAGTCTCTCGGGCATGCAAGCTGTTGTTGCGAAGGGGTGGGGAGGGGGTCTTACTGATAATGGAAATACATTGTGCACCCAAAAGTTCTCAATCTTAATTGTATCTGTGTTGCATTGACTAAATGTAAACTAGCATTTGGTTACCAAACGTATAGATTCTAAAGGACATATTGAGGAATTAATGTAAGTGATATTTTGTATTTGTGATCGACATGCGACATAATCTTTCACGTTGATTTCGTTTTCAGCAAGCAATCATCCGAAAGCCAAGAAGAATCTCGCTTTTACTTCAAGAACCATAGCTATAATCCCTTTTTGTCTTCCCTTTTAATGCCGACCCAATTTTTTTATTCATCATTAATGTGTGCCTATCTATCTCTTTGGGTAATGGTTTATCCCTAAACTGTGTTCACCACCATGTTCTGTGTCCATTTGTGATGACGAAATCATTATCCCTCCTCTGATTTGCATATTATGACAACAGCATACCTAATCATCAGCTGTTACACTACAGTGACATACTAAACCGATTCTAACTGTCAATCACAATTAACAGTTCAACCAATGGTAGCATGTCATTTAGTAATTGAACCAATGGGAGATTGGCTACACGTCCCTCAAATATTTGCATTTTATGCTTTATTTTGCATTTCTACGTTTTGACAAAGGTGTGCGAAGCAAGCATAACTTTGTTCTTGAATCGTCTGTGCACGTTTGCAAGTTGTTTTTCCCCATGCGTTGCCGATCGCATATTTTTCACACGTGGGAGCTTTTCAAATTTGGTGGAATTTCCCTCATGGGGGCCGGCCCGGGGGCACAAACACTATTTAACGAGCACTGAGGGAAATACCGAAACGAATGGCTTAATTCAATTTTTGATACAGGCTACCGTTAGGATGGTGGCGCGTGATTGGATGAGAGTTTTTGAATTGAATGAGGCATGCTGGGAAATTGAATGTAAGTGGTACGTCATCTTATGCCACTTCATATGAGGAAACTTTTTAGTCAGGCTTATTACCAAGTTTAACAGTTAAGAAATTTAAAATCCAAAACAATTAAAGTTTGGGCCAGAGTTATCGTATTTCCGATCAAAAGAAAATTAACTCTTAAAAAATAGTTACTAGTATTCCCTTAGCTTTTCTGAGCAGTTCAATAGTGAGTAACAGATTCAAGAAACTGTCTTACAAGACCGATCCTCAGTAGCTATCAATCACAATTAACTGTTCTACCAATGAGAGAAAGACTGCACGTCCGTCAAACATTTGCAGCTTTATGTTGCTATTTTGCATTTCTACGTTCTGACGGACGCGAGCAGGGTTATGTCATCTGTAAATTTTTACTATTACTAGTATACTGAAAAGGTCAGCATACGGAATCTATAAGTATTGAATACTTATCAAACGTTCTCAAACATTAGTGTGTATTGTCATACCTTAGACAATTTCTATCAATTTATGGTATAAAACCGCTAAATTATGAACACGATATACAGATAATATTTCGTAAATTCCTATTAGCACAGAAATACCTATCATGATCGAGTTGATAGCAAATGCATATGAATATAGAAAGCAAGAAACTTGTAGCATTCGCATTCCTTGAGGCTCTAACACAGATACATAAAGAAAGATAGACGCAATAACATTTTACAATATTTTATCAACATCTTGTCGTGTGGTAACATTGTAAATTTTCTCATTTCGCAATAATATTTTTACACCCTCGTGTCTGTTATTCCTTTGCGCTTGCGTGTGCAATGACATGGCAATACGTCAAAATTTGATATAATAAAGATTTTTTTCACCACCCACGCCTTTGCCATGGGCGCTTTATTCGCCTGTATGCCCAATTTGCTGAGAAGCTAATCCGCCCATTCATCATATTCAGCTTTCTCAGATATTGAACATTTACCAACGCCGTGCATGAATAATTAATCATAACGTTATTTTTTTTTTTTTGCAATGGGCTATAACATGAGAACGCGAATTGGATACGTTCGGCCCGTTGCTGGTTAGATATTGACTGTACTTTATACAACAACGAAAAAAAGCGTCCTTTTTGAAAATATACAACATAATTTTTATGTTCCCTTATTCCCGATACTTAAATACCACGAAAAAATTTATATTTCTCATGCAATTAGATAAACCATACATTATTGATTCCATCTGTCCCTATGTTTATAACTGTTTTAAGAAACGAAAAGAAGTTGAACTTGTACATACTAGAATGTATTAGCGTATGTAGATGTGATAAGATACCTTTTTCTTATATTAAAATTGTATCTTATCACTAGCGCTACGACCTGAACTTAGCTTGTTTGAGCACAAATGTACAATAAAGGTCATTCATTCATTCCTTCCTTCATTCCTTCCTTCATTCATTCCTTCATTCATTCCTTCATTCATTCCTTCATTCATTCCTTCATTCATTCCTTCATTCATTCCTTCATTCATTCCTTCATTCATTCATTCATTCATTCATTCATTCATTCATTCATTAATTCATTCAATATCATCATATAGTCAGAGAACGTCGACCAATGATAAGACTCCACTTCCTCATAACCACCGGTCATTAAGAATCCGGATAATGACCACTTATTGCAAGGATGCAATTTATGGATTGTTTTGCCCGTGATGTGATGGAAAATACAGGGTAAATTTGGCCCGTACTAGTTGAATATCAACATATAGCCAGAAAAGGTCGACCAATGAGAAGACCCCATTTCCCCATAACCACCGGTCATTAAGAATCCAGATAATGACCACTTATTACAAGGATGTAATTTTTGGAATTCTTTGCCCTTGACGTAATGGAAAATACTGGATAAATTTGGCCCGTACTAATTGAATATCAACATATAGCCAGAAAATGTCGACCAATGATAAGACTCCACTTCCCCATAACCACCGGTCATTAAGAATCAAGATAATGACCACTTATTGCAAAAATGCAATTTATGGAATTCTTTGCCCGTGATGTGCAGGAAAATACTGGGTAAAGTTGGCCCGTACTAGTTGAATATCAACGTGTAGCCAGAAAACGTCGACCAATGAGAAGACTCCATTTCCCCACAATCACCGGTCATTAAGAATCCAGATAATGACCACTTATTGCAAGTATACCATTCTTTGGATTTTTTTGCCCGTGACGTGATGGTTAATACAGAATAAATTTGGCCCGTGCTAGTTGCATATTAATGCCGTTTTAATATCGATCTGGCCCCGCCAGAAAGAGCGAATGGGAGCTCGTCTACGGCGCATTACCATGAATTACATGTGCCGTGCGCCGATTATTGATGCAGCCCCTAGGGAAATGACAACGTATGAATCTTTCATGTGGCGCAACGCAGTGCAAAGCAGCGGCTTGTATCGCCTCCGCCGCGGCGAGAGCTCGAGAGATGGCCGAGGCTGGTGGTGGTCACCGTCAGAAAACGCCTGCGTCCACTGCTGCAGAAGTCTCTGTGCCTTACTAGGGCGTTGGGCTATGGAGAAAACGACAACAGACAACAACCCAACGTCGCCAGTCAACGGTGGGATCTCCAACGGTGTGCCTGCGAAGGATATGAAAGACGCCAACGCCAACACGACAGCCAAGTCGCGCTTACCTCGCTCGAAAAGGATGCCTCTTCTAAAGGATGGTTTACGGACAGGAAAGGAAGGAGGTGGGGTAAGTACAACCACCTCTTCCGCCGAGCACAGAGCCTTATTTGACGAGAAAATTTTGTCGCGCTTGTTCACGTATTTCTGGCCGTGCGAGAGATGCGTGCTCGCACAGGTGTGCAGCAAATGGAAGCAGGTTCTGTACCAACCCAAATTCTGGCGTGAAGTTACGCCCATCCTCCACTGCAGAGAGCTGTACACCGAAGGCACGGACGGAGAAAAAAGGTTTGTGGACCTGACTAGCTTTCAGCAACGCGGGTTCGAATCCGCTTGCTTGGTAGGCGTAGCCGATTTGGACATTTGCGAATTTATCGACAACTACCCTCCCTCCAAGAAGACCATTAAATACATCTCGCTCAAGAGATCCACTGTGACGGACGCGGGGTTAGAGGTCATGCTGGAGCAGATGACGTCATTGACGGGCCTTGAACTTTCGGGTTGTAACGACTTTTCCGAGGCCGGACTGTGGTCGAGTTTGAACGCTAGAATAGTCAAACTCTGCATCAGCGACTGCATCAACGTTGCAGACGACAGTTTGGCCGCCATAGCTCAGTTGCTGCCCAACTTGCGAGAGTTGAATCTCCAGGCGTATCACGTGACCGACACAGCTCTTTCCTACTTCACCACCAAGCAGAGTCACTCCATGCACACACTGCGCCTGCGCTCGTGCTGGGAAACAACCAATCACGGCATCGTAAACATCGTGCACTCCCTGCCGAACTTGACCTCCCTCAGCCTGTCGGGATGCTCCAAGATCACGGACGACGCGGTGGAACTCATCGCCGAGAACTTGAAGAAGTTGCGCTCCTTAGACCTGTCTTGGTGCCCCCGCATGACAGACGCCTCCTTAGAGTACATCGCCTGCGACTTACACCGTCTTGAAGAACTAGTTCTGGACAGGTAAGTCTTAAAGCTATTCTACGTAATTTGTTTGAGTAACCACCAGAATTAGACCCTCCTGGCTGTAAACAACAACTTTCAGGCCTCCAGTAGGCACCATAGGGGGTGGGGTAATGAGTTCACCACACTTCAGGCTGGCTACAGGGGAAATATCTTCTTCTCCTTTTTGTATTGTCCAATATTACGTAATGTAGCTTTAAAGGTTCTCAATGTAGAATTTTTGTGACAAGCCCCAAAATATTAATATTACTGGCATTGAGATGCACATCTTAGCAAAAATTAGTAATGTTAACACCGCAAATACAATTCGCACTGTGGTTCCCCCATTTTTAGTGGAACCAATGAATGCACCCTTGCAAAGTGTAAACACACTGGCAGCTTTTCTATGTCTTTGTTCAATGCACGGAGGTTGTATTTTAATGCCCTGCCCATTGGTCTTAATATTCACTTTTCTTAGCATTTTCTTAATATCACCCTTCAAGTTGGTACTTTTAATAGCTGAGTACCTAATTCTATGACGTCATCTTGAAGCCTCCCAGTGGACGAGCCAATTAGAAATTAGCACATAAATGCTAAAATATAACGAAAGAAAAAACCTTCAGTGTGCTATATTTGCTATATCCTTGCATGCTTTACTATACAACCATTCATTGCAACTTATGACTTACTAAGTAGTCTTATATGGGCGAAAGACAGCATGTGTAATTCAGTTATATTTGTATTATCTATACATTACTTGACATGTTCAGCGCTTCAGACGTGTATGCCACAAATAGAGCGAGTTGATTTCAATACGCCAGTTCGCTGTTGCAACTGAGCAGGTGCATTGAGACGGATTGTGGGTAATATGTCAAAGGTAAATGCCCCTATACAACTAGTTAACAGCCCTTGTCTAGATGCATGCACAGATTTTTTGTTTTGTTTCTGCCATTTGGATAATTGTGTAGTTTAAATCGTCAATTATATATCATTGGCAGCTCGTTAGTGAAGTTTCATTGTTTCACTATCTTCGCTGTCCGAAAAGGACATTCCGTAGCTACAAAAATAATCGTGTTACAGCACCGGGAAAATGTTCACCATATTGTACGTGCCGTTGGCATGAAATAAGAATGATCGAATGACGTATTTCCCAGTTTCGTGGTCTCAAGAGAGGGTCAACGATACATTTGGCAATCTGGTGATTAGGTTCGATGACAGAGAATCTGAAGTTTCTGAGTTAGAATCCATAGTAGTGCCAAGTGCTGTGCTCCTGGGAAAAGGACTTTACACCTACTTCACTCGAGGTGAAAACGAGTACCTAACTACGGTTAGAGACGTCCTCTCAGATCGTAGGTAATGCCGGAGGAGAGCCGCACCTCGAAAACCTTAAAGGGGCATTCCACTCCATACGGGAGTGTTATTCTCCGATATATAAATTTTAGGAAGTAATAAATACATACAACTTGACATTATACGATAAAGTACCCAGTTTCTCCATGTGCTTCAAAAGCATTCAGTCTTCTGCTAAACTCCAAAAGTACCCTCTAATTGAATTAATCTTATGGCTGAATACAGTGCAAATCTTTTAGGTAAGGTTACAAAACTAATTTCAGGATCGCTGAAAAATCTCGTCTTGTTATGTGTTCTTTGCTACCTTATGAGCAATTTGCCTTCTCGGTGTGCTTAGCGATCGTCATTTATTCCGAAAATATGCACGATAAACAAGTGTCTATGTGTATAGGGAATACATGGGTAGGGTCTGCATGGGTTTAGTGAGTGTCATATTGTTTTACAAAACACACATCGCGAAATTCATCTCAAGGTGAATTCCAAAAAAATCGGCTGATTATGTATTCATTGACACATTATCTATTGGAAACACCACCCCCTTCTGGAGTGGAATGCCCCTTTAATTGTTCCTACTGTGCAAAACTGGTGCGATACGTATACGCCCAAATACGGATTCACAAGGTTATGCGATGTTGACGTGAAAAATTGAAACTAATGTCTTACTACAAACAGCTTTGACAGTTTGGAATATTGAGTAATAATTCTGATTTTCAAGACATGCCACCAGACCTCAAACAATAAAAATTCAAAATATATTTCGTAGGTCCCTTAATGGTAGTTAGTTTTCAATCAGTTTTCTAATTTGATCCATCACTCAAGTGAAAAATATGAAGTAATAACTAGATGTGTACTGATTGCAGCTCTAAGCTGTGATGCTGTCATTATGATTAATGACTATGTTGCAATATGATAAATGACTGGGATCAGATTAGTCAGGAAGAAAGGATTTTTATAATCATTTCTAAAGATTTGTAAAGGATTTCCGTTTCAGACGACTCCCTTCTGACAAGCGTCATAACTATCATTTATCATCATTAATATATGTGAGGAGGAAGAATCATTAATATTCCGTACATCAGTCGGTGGCAATATTTACATATGAATTATGCCATGTCGATACTGATTTCTTTTTCTGTCAGAAATGATCGGTCGAATTTTGATTTTTAATGAAGATCGATATAAAGTTATTCGTCTTCCATCTATCTAATACGCTTTTGCTTTATTGGCAATTTACTGTTCAAATAAGGTTTGCAGAACAATTAGAATACTGCGTGAATATCTTAAAGTACACATGATATAGTCTAAGTTATCTAACGGTATTGGGAAGGAACTGTTTTCCATTCTTATAATAATCAATAATCTTAATCTAATTATTCTTCCGAAGCTGTTTTGGTGATCTAAATTTTTCCGCTATTGTACAATATTTTCAGATTCTTCTAATATGCCTTGACCAATCACAGATATAGATCAATCAGAATCAGCACCAATCTAAATCAAAGACCAATCAGAATCAAGACCAGACAAAATAACAGACCAAACCAGAGGCCAATCAAAATCAGAGATCAGTCAGAACCAGGGGCCAATCATAATCAGAGACCAGTCAGAACCAGGGGCCAATCATAATCAGAGACCAGTCAGAACCAGGGGCCAATCATAATCAGAGACCAATCACAACCGATAGAAGAACATATCACGAATTTGATTGGCTCTCATAGGAAAATACGCCATTGGTGGATCGTCAGTTCCCTTCAATTTCTTGGACGTCAGTCGGCTCTGCACTCCTAACTATATGATGTTTTAATTGGCTCCAGCGTTTTTGTTTCGTCTGTTCTTTTACAATACCAAGGCGCCAAAGGAAAAAAAGGAAAAACAAAGGAAAATGTGAAAACATTTAAGAAAAGCATGTATAAAATTCATAGCATAGCGAGGCATGTATTTCAGATCCCGACCAAAAGCTTGAATCCTTTTCATTGGCTTCAGCGTTTTTGTTCATTTTGTTCTATTTCTCTAAAAATGACCTTCGTTATATTGCTGCCGTCACACAAGAATAGGGAAATGTGAAGAATGTCTAAAGACAGCATATATAAAATTCATAGCATAGCGAGGCAAGAAACCCGGCCGCAAGCTTGAATTCTTTTAATTGGCTCAGCGTTTTGTTCCTTTCGTTCTATTTGATCACCATAAATGACTTCCGTTACACTTCTGCCGTTCTAGAAACATATGGAAAGGTGAAAACATTCAAGGCCATCGTATATACAATTTATAGCATAGCGAGGCATGTATTTACGAAACCCGGCCGCAAGCCTAAATCTTTTGCTGCAAATTCTGGCAAAAGGTTGATAACCTCATTCCCTCATATTGTTGACGCCTCCACATTCCCCACCTCAATATATAACCCATTTCCTGACACCCCCTCTAGTGTAGGTCACGAGATATTCTGGGCCTATTCTCCAAGCGATACGCTAATCAAATCCCAAACAGGATGGAAAGTTCCGGATAAGTGCCATATATATAGTCATTGATCGATCACACCACCAGTAGCTTGTAATAAATCCGGATATACAGCGCTGCCTAGAACTACTCCCAGGGGACCAAGCTTTGTCAGCTAAATTTATAGTGATGGTGGAGGTATTTCTATACTTCTTCAAGTCAGAAGTTATTATATACACAGTAGAAGACGTTTTTTTAGAGGTACAAGCCGAACGGGGTAATGATTGTCATAAATCTACAGACCGTTGCTTGGTCGGGCTTTATTACGTTGTTATTGCAGTGCGCGGTATCTTTGATGTGATCTTTACTGAGGAGGGGCTGAGTGCAAGGAATATTAAAAAGTTTATCTTCTTTGGTAGAGTAGGGCGGAATACTTATAAGAAGTTTCGTGGTTCTATGCAGGCATGCGCGGCAAAATACATTGTTCGTCGGAAATATGTCTAGGTGAAGAACATTGAAAGGGGTAAACAAAATATGCGTTGACATAGACCAAGCAAGGCAAAGAACTGTTTAGCTGTCCAAGTTAGGAGAACTTGACATATTACCAGTAGTGCTTCTCGCTGCGCATGCGTATATGGAACAGGGAAATTCCTTTCTAGCAAAGAGAGTTTTAAGAATTAAACACTTGTAATTTTGAAAAAAAAAAACGGAACCATTATTAATACCACATTCTATTATCTACAGTGATGGTGCATATTTACAAACGTTGTGCTGTGAATTTTAGCACACAGCAATGCCTTCAATAATGATATCTAAGAAGACAGTAAAAGTTTATTGTACAACATTTGTAAAACGAGTTCAATGTAAGGCAAAGTTACGCATACTGTATAAGACAAGCTATATAGTAGAAATAAACTAATGACTTAACAAAATGTAGATTTAAGGCTATGCTATATTCGGAGATGTACAGTGTACAATGTGAAACAAATCCAGAATGTCCAATGGAGTCATATATGCAATTGGTGTTCACTCACTCACTCATGGCCCGTAACCGACCACAGTGGTCGTAGGGACTCCACGACATGCAAATGTTTTTGCCAAAGGTGTTCAATTTACTTCTAGGGAAAATGGCATTTTCTATGATTTTGGCATAGTAGATGAAAATGAAGATGAAAAATTATTTGAAAATAATATTTGCCTTTCTAGAATGACACACGTGAAATATTTTAGGGTCCATATTCCATATATTCTACTGGTGAAATTCCAAGCTTCAAGCGATGTGTATCGGGTTCTGTACGGTCGATACCAGAGGTTAACGACCCCCGAGTGACCAATCAAAATGGCTGTCTCATAGTGAAGGTATATGATCGAAAAGAAAAATGGTCCCCCGTAGTGAGATACAACATAATGCGTATGGCATGACAATCTGCTGTCCATCATACAGTTATGGTATAGTATATATGTTCGAGGTAAAGCATGTATGTCTGATGGCATACAACATTTGCAATGTTGCCTTGTATGTCATCTGTATTGCCTTGTTGCAAATTTGATATGGCCATGTTGATTTGATTATATGAATGGCATTCTCTGAGAACCATAAAGCTGATGCGAGCATGCGAATAAAAAAATGAATTTAGCAAACGTTACTCTGTATATATCTATTGGTACTTGGTTGTTTTATACTACTGTACAGCGCATACATTACACGTGGCACAGAGGAAGAATTGAAGCCCCTTTTTATCACAATTTTCCGCATGCTTTCACCAGTTGATTCCAATTTGACCCGGGATTTGTAGATTCGTTACGCTCTCAGCATGACTTCACGGTGCCGCATCAGTTGAGATGTGTAAAGTTCAGAAATAACTGTCATCTCTTCTGAAATCTCTTCTGAACATTGATGTTCTTGAGGCGTCTGCGAACGTCTATATTTTTTTCTCTCTAAAACTCAAATAAATAAAAATAAAACGAAAAAAGAAAATACTGCCCCGTGTGAGGATCGAACTCACGACCTTCAGATTATGAGACTGACGCGCTGCCTACTGCGCTAACGAGGCTGTTGGAAGAGGAAGGAGACTAACAAGCCCGTATGCATGCATCTTTATACTAGTTTTAAACACCATGCCCTTCAAATGCCAACCGGTGCAATGGCCTAGTGTGTAGAGTTTTCGCCTTGCATTCTGTAGGCCGTGAGTTCGATCCCCGGCCGAGTCATACCAAAGACTTTAAAAATGGTACATGCTGCTTTCTGCTTAGCACTCAGAATTCGGGAAAGAGTATGGCAGTTGAACACACCACTACCATTGTATGTCTACTAGCCCCCTGCTGTAGTGATTGCACAAAGTTGTGTGGCCCAGGGCTACTAAAACGCAGATGAAATCCGTTCTATCTGACGCGGGGAGGACTTTGACTGCCCTTCAAATGCCAGTGAAATACAATTTCCTGTAATTCAACTAAAATTATAAAAGTTTAATCTTTTCTAAGACATCTAATAGCCATGTAATCTTTGAATTCATTGACAATTAGTCAATTAGAGATGGGTCGTTGCGTCAGAGAACTGACTATCTCATTAGCTGATACGCCTACGCCCTACGAAAGAGCACACAGTTGAAAATTGCCATAAAGATTACGAACACTTTTCCAGAAATTATACCCTTTTGCGTGATTGAAAGAAGAAATTGAAATTCCCTGTCACTTCTTTGTCTCATTCCATAGTTCTTACCCATGTTTTGATTTAATTTATTTCATTCTGACATTCGTCTGTATAAAAAAATGATCGGAGAATATTGTTCTGCTAGCCCTTGTAACTGCACAATATACAGTTAACACTGTAGTTGGGTATCATGCGGAGTTTGCTGTTACGTACTTGGGTATACAATTTTTTTAATGCATTGAGTATGATTGACGTCTGTCTTTCTTTCCAATAGGTGTCCAACGCAGTGCACATTAGGGGTGGGTACCGGTACAGAAAATTCAGGTCCAGGTCCGGTTCAGGTCCAAAGGATCAGGTCCAGGTCCGGACCTGAACCTGGACCTGATGCAGTATGACTCATACCAATGGTCCATTTCACTACAAAGAAATCTGTTTGGTGGAGTATTAGACTTACACTGGCATTTTAAAATCTTACAACGCTAACTGCACCTGTATGATTGGCTGCAAAACTTGGTAGAGATTACTATAAGCTCTACTCTACTTCACTCTTGTAATTTTCTTCCACCTGCAAGCGCCAAAACGTGTGAATGCCTAATAAAATAATCTGTTAATTTTATCATCGGTCCAACATCCGGTCCACCTAATTTTTTCAGGTCCGTTTTTTCTGGACCGGTCCAATAGGAAAAACCGGTTTTGTACCGGTAAGCTGTACCGATACCCAGCCCTAGTGCACATCTTGACATATACCTAGTGTTGGGTACCGGTACAAAAAATTCAGGCCCATGTTCGGTTCAGGTCCAGGGGATCAGTTTCAGGTCCTGACCTGAACTGGACCTGTGTGAAAACTTGTGAATGGAAGATACTCAACACAATGGTTCCTTTCTCTACAAAGAAATCTGTTTTGTGGCACATCGACTCCCCATTGGCGTTTTAAAACCCTACAAAGCTAACTACCTCTATACGATTGAATGTAAAACTTGGTCGAAATAATTATAGACTCTACTCTACTTTGCTCTTGTTATTTTCTTCGACCGGTAAGCCCCCAAACGCGTGAATGCCTGATCATATAATCCAATAGGTCCAACATCCGGTCCACCGAATTTTGTCGGGTTCGGTTTATCCAGACCTGTCCAATAAGAAAGAAATGGTTTTCTACCGGTACACCGTACAGGTACCCACCCCTACATTTAACACAATGAGACGTCCAACAGACGTGACCAATAATAAGCTTGCGTATGATAACCCAATCATTAACTTACACAGCACGCATTCTGAGATATACCTAATTGGGTCAAAATTCTTCCGCCCGACTTGAGAGCACGGTATTGACGCGCATTCGGCCAATAACACTCATTACAGGGTTAATTACCCAAGATGTAAGGATCACAGCACCTCTTTGATGTCGGCATACGTGTAACACGAATGTCGGGCTAGCTTCCGGAGAATAAAGTTCGTTATTATTCAAAACAGATCGGCGTCCTAGATAATCGCTCACCCGCGTGCGTCACAAGTGGTAAAATCTGGCGGTGCAACCACCGGGCGGAAATCAAAGATGTTACTATATATCCGTTTTACCTAAAATGGGGAGACGCATTCAAGCAGAGCTTTTAGATGCATTCCTGATTTTGATAAAGTGTTTTCATAAAAAGATTCACCGTTTCAAACAAGAAGCTCTCTGGAAGTCCAACTATCCAAATGGTAATATCTACATCCTTTTCAGGAGAGTTAGGATCCCTACAGTGTATTTTACGACCATTTCAGGTCTCAAGAAATCATAAAGATATACGAACTTTATTCATGACTAAAAACGGGCAAATGAAAATGCCTCTAGACTGCAGCAGCTATATATTACGCATATTGCATTGGGCTTCCAACGGAGGGTTGCAATAGAAGCTGAGATAAAGGCTATATGTGATTTACCAGAGTGTTGTAGATGAAGGTTTGGTGACCTAGATGGCAAACGACGGTGGATAATCACCGAGGCATCCTTCACTTTCTACGAGCTAACAACCACCGAAATTTCAGCACCATAAACAGATACTACACAACGATAAATCTCGGTTGCACCATTAGCGCAAAAGGCCAATACGTCTCATGGGGCAAAACAATTTTCTGAAGAGAACTAGTTTTCTGGAAGAAATACAATTCCATCGTGTTAATGACCCCAAGTGGTAAGATACAGTAGACCGGCAAAACAACTTCATGCGATTATCACAAGCATGCAAATTGTGTTTACCTATTTTGCATATTAGAGAACATTGGTGACAGATATGCAAAATACATGTATCTAATTTGCATATTAGGGAAGATTGTTAAAAGCCTTACAACAATTTATTTTTTTGTTCTCTGGCTCTGTATTCCTATGTGTAATGCGAAGGAACATGAAAAATGTACACCCCTAAATGATGGTGCCTACAGGTTTTGGGGTTTACCAGAGTCCACGGAGAGATTCTTCAATACATTCAGAGAACACATCCCAAGGGTTTTATGTTAAAGTGTCTATACAACACGAGATGACAAGACAAGATGGGATGTGCACCCAAGCTTGTCCGAATAGGTCTCAACCGCCGTGCACACGTTTCCTCGGAACACGACACTAATGGATTTTGTATTGTGATGTACATCATCTGGGATGCTACCTCTCAAAGATAATGCATTTGAGTCTATGTAGACCTCGCCATGTACAGCACTCGAAGCGTGCCGTACACGGTATATTTCACATTGCGATACACATATATCTTTAGATGTCAGAACTCCCATAATGCAAAAATAGGCAAATATGTCAAGAACTGCTCTGCTATCAGAAAGAATACCGAAACCAATGATTAGCCTTCTCCATTGCAATACTATATCAAAGACTTATGTTAGCCCTCATTGTTATGTAAACTAGGTTGTTAAGCTTTCTCCTATACCTCTATTTTGTACTTTGTGTAATAGTTGTTGTCATACATTGTATCATGTACAATTGATGTGCAATAGAGTTCTTTATATATGATAGAGTCTAGCTGACGGAGAACGCTGCATTGCGTTTTGGGAAGCGATTGATTTTTTTTGCGGTTTACAATAACAACTAGGGGACATGCTTGACTAACGTCAGTCTGCGAGCTGCTTCGCCAAGGGGAGCCGAGAAGAAGGGAACGGTTTTGGACAAATTTGAGCGGCCATCTTGATTTCTTGGTTCAGCAATACAGCGGAAATATCACGATTCTTTTCTTATAGATGCAAGAAAAAAAACAATAAATGAATTTAAGGTAACTAACTAGTAAGCGAACTTAGATTTATGTCAATGTGAAGTAAACAGTTGATTTTGTTTACCAAATACAGTAGGGGCAGGGAAAACTTACAAGGGGTTAAAAAGATTCTAGTTTTAATGGCAACCGTTGTAACAGGATTCTTCGATGGGTTATGTATTTGTTGTGTTGTAATGTATCATTATAAGCAAGTGCAATTTTAGCGTGTAAAGATAGACAGCCTCCAAATTCTTTAAAAATCTATCAAAATGACATACATGTAACCCTACAATGTGACTTGCCATTGATATCTTGTCTATTAGTAAATTTTTGAATAGGCCCAACCTTATGTCTGATTTATGCGACACCAACTACACTTTTACCATGCTTTTCTCACGCGTTTGGCTAATCTGAATGGTGTAATTCAAACCTTTTTTATGGTCCTTTAGACGTCGTAAAAGTATCCGTGTCGGCGCCATTTTATTGATGTGTAATGGCTTGGATTGCTGCACTGTCTGACAGTACGCCAAAACTCCTTTCCAAGAAGGTCATGACATCACCGAATTTTGCCTGCAGCCAACACTTGTTACCACCAACAGGTCACGTAATCCCTGCAGTATGTCATTTATCCGACCAATCGCTGCAGCTACATCTTAAACAGATTGCCTCACAGATGACTTAAGTGCGCAATCTTCACAGAACGCTTGGGAGATAACAATCTTGCACTGGCGGCCAAAAATTGGAGGAGTTTTAGCCGTGCATTCCATGAATATTTTAACGGTATAGGAGCCACCCTGTCTGGTGACCCCGTATTAACAACGCTCACTTTCGAATAGTTATTGGGCATGGGGGGATTGTAACAGTTATGTTGTACTTAGTTGTACACGTGTTATCCACAAGAATTGCTAACTGAATGACAATAATGCACAGATGTCAACTCTTGTTCAATCCATCCTCCCCGCGTCCTAAGCTTCTTTTTAGTAAAAACGATTTTGTACTTTTCAAATGGTGCAACATATTCTGTGCCATATACACAGGCATGGAATATGTTGCACCATTCGCCGTGTATTGTAAATATATGCTATTTCTATAGAGGGATTGCTAACTATTGTGGATGAAACAATAGCTTAGGACACATAAATTGACTCTGCTTTGTCAAATGAGTTTGTAAATTTATCATAAGATTATATTCAGATTTAAAGCAAACTGCTATTCAGTGTAACGTTACAATCCATAATAGACAATGACGGACGGATTTAAAAGGTGACAAAAATGGCGGCCAAATGTTGACAGAGTAACAGTAGCACGCTGTTCAGCGCACGTTCAGCGCACGATTCGAGAAGACCCATCTCACATGCAAGTCGTACGCTTATGCTACATCATTTTTCACTGTGTCTTTTTCATCGGTAAGCATGCACAAATTACAAATTAAGAGACCAATTAGTACCTTTCTATGTGGGCTACAAACGCTAAGTGGTGCCAAATGTCGTCGGAGTGTCTGTAGCACTATTGTGAGAATTCCTCAGTAATAGAGCAATTACGTGCCGGAGTTATGCCTTAGGGAAATCAAACAAGAACAATTTACAGTCCCACGCTGACTATCATTCTACAATTTCCCCCAGCTTCTCCCTAATAGTGTTCTTTTCTATTGCTGCAACTACAATATTCTTTAGTCACCTTTTAAGGCATAGAAACCAACCTCAATTTTCTTTATGTCTTGCATAACTGTATGACAATAATGCATACATTTCGAGTCTAGTTCAATCCACCCTTCAAGCGTCCCAAGCTTCCTTTTAGTAAAAACGATTTACTTTGTGCACTTTTCAAATGATATACACACGCATGGAATGTGTTGCTTGGAATATGTTCAAACAGTGATGATTTTTTAACCCTCATCCGACCGTATGGGGTCATTTTTGACCCCAGGCGTATATTTTAATCTGCCAAAGCAACATTTTTCATCAGAGAAAAAATTCCTTCCATGAATTTGTTTGTATACATGTCTTACAACATCTACCAATTTTTCACCGAGTTTTGCCCATTATTGTATAAGCTATACTTGAAAGTCTGTGTCTTGTTCGGTGGGGTCAAAAATGACCCCAGCCAATTATAAATCATAAATTACATAAATATCAAGACATTTCAATAGAATAACAGGCATTCCTCATCATTGCTATTACAGCAACAAGTTATAGTTGCTTAGATGAGTAAACACCAAATATTTTGAAAGAAATTTAGTGTTTTACTGTAAAACACAGTTTTTCGACATTCTGCATAAATTATGATAATTCACACTAATTACCTATGCTACTGAAAGTGAAAATGTTTCTAATTAATTAAAAAAAAAACAATATATGGACAGAACGTGCAGAAGGAACCTACAAGAAAGATCTTTGCGGGAAAATAGACAAGAGTTATTGTATGTATGTGTTTAGATGGCGGAATATGGTGCATAATTAAGTAATACATTTGTTACTTTTCACAAATATTGTATTTTTTCTTGTTAAATAACATTATTATGCTATCAGTATTATTGCATCATCACAATTATTGTTTAGAAATTGATAAGACAAAACATTGTTTAAGTTAGTTGAGTATGGTAGATTTTCAAAGCAAATGTGGTTTCTCCTCTTTTTCTGCATAAATTATGATAATGAGTAATAACTACTGACACCAAAACTTGTCAAAATATTTTTCATAGATTAGTGAAACAGTAAATACATAGAAATGACAAAATAAGCCAGCAGAAATATGTCTATGAGGAAAACAAAATGGGGTCAAAAATGACCCCATACGGTCAGATTCGTCGTAAAAATGTAACGGTCGGATGAGGGTTAAGGCATATAGACATATCTCCAAATTTTCGATGTCTTGAAGTCTTTATTCATACGTGACTGATGAACCTCTTCAACGATTTTTTATTGCTGTCTTTGTCTTTTCAAGTGGTCTTTGCTACCAACTGCATTTTCTAAATCGACCGTATTGGAGAAATTACCACCATCTCCGTACTGAATGCTTAAGTATAGCTTTATATGAAAGAAAGACATTCTGTCTTAAATGTATGAGTGTAGTAGCTATATGGAACTATTTCAAATGATAATTAAAAAAAACAACCGTAACGATATTTTTCATGATCCATTTTTACAGCTTCCTACAATCCTTTTCGATTAATAAAAAAAAATGTTTGGAACACTTATAGTCATTTGTTAAACCAAGGAGGTTAAAATATATTAGATATTAGGAGGTTAAGATATTTAGGTTACACGTAGCCAACACAATTTGCACATTGTTAAAACTTGAAATCAGTGCACGGTCTACCTCTCATACCTTGAAGACATAAATCAAATCAAAATAATTATATCAAATCTAACTATGTATCAATTTCACCCTTCCCCATATAGGAGGAGTGGTGCTTAGTTGTAGTGCGTGTAGCTAATATCCCCCTAGGGATCCCCAAACCTATGTAGGACACTGTCATATTAACACATCAAGGTTGTTTGCTAAACTATTCGTTCAATGATCCAAATTTTCCATTCAATAGGGGCTATCAACATATTCAATAAAATGGTGGTCATTCTTGTTTAGAGTAACATTCACGCAGCTTCTACAAAAAAATATATATTGTGATGTATGATATTACACAGATGATGCATTGCCTAATACGTTGAAATTCAATTTTCAGCCATAATGCAAGGTTGTAAAACAGGCCCCAATTCCTTTGGGAAATGGCGAATAAAAAGGGTCAAGATGGTAGAATGATAAATTAGGATAGACGCCATGTTGGGGTCAAAGGTCATCAAACGCACCATAAAATTTTGATTTGTCATCTATAATAAAATATCTTATTTTATCTAGTATTTTTCGTGATTATAGCATGCGAAACGATATGAAATTACAGTACAAAATATTGAAAAGCATTAACGAAATCTGTGCAGGATGTATTTGTATGATCGAATTAGCGTTGGAATTAATCAAATTTCGCTATTGATGTTGCTATGCAGATCAATTATCAGATACTCCGGAATCCAAACGTTAAATGGATCTCCCTCGCCCCCATTCCATTTCAAACTCCTTTCAAGTTTATCCCATTATAGATTTTTGCTTTCGTTTTTCTTCGATCGCCCTTTTCGTAATCCAATGACAAACAACTATGCCGATGGTTTGAATGTCTTGCATCTTCCGATAACCCGTTTCACACCTTTTAAAGCCCACCCCGATAAGATGCAAACACCTGTCGTTGAAGTCTCGTGCTCTCTCTCGAGACTAGATAACCCGTGAAAAAGATATGCTGTAAGACATGAAAATTTGGAGGTATGTATCTATATCGTCACTGTTCGAAGAATATTGTAGTAACTCCAAACTCTTGTTAAAACTTTTTCTCAGATTGTATAGTCTGAAGACTAGCAGACACAAATACTACAAATAAATCTAAATCAAAGAAGACTTACATATTTTTGCACAGGCATATCCTGAAAAGAAAACATTAAAAAGGCTAGAAAATTTGCACCCAAACAGTGCTCGAGTCAGACATTTAGAAAAAACATACTGCAAGTTCATCTGATTCCTCACAACATAGCTATACCCTGATACAATGTTGCATTTCTTCACATGCGATCATAAACAAAACTGTTAACGGTAGCACTTTTAAAAGGAAATAAATGATCTAATTATAGCCATTTCTCTGAGGCACTATGTCCACGCAATTCAAAAAGTATTTTACACCTACTCTGCACTAAAAGATGACTTCATTCAAGCCAGGGGAGTAGGATATTGTAAATATACAATATAACGATGACAGACAAACGTTTTAACAATCCACGCACGTCCGCATATAGGTAGTGTGCGATGGCAACGCATTGCCATTGGCATCGCCTGACCTTGATAATCGTAGAGGGATTACAAATCTGAAACTATTTTTACTGTCATTATCTACAAATCTGAATTTACATTTACTGTCATTACCTGCAAATCTGAAACTACATTTACTGTCATTACCTGCAAATCTGAAACTACATTTACTGTCATTACCTGCAAATCTGAAACTATATTTCCCCATCTTGAATAGCTTCAGAATTACAGAAAATGACAGTAAATTTAGTGTCAGATTTGCAGAAAATGCCAGTTAAGGTAGTTTCAGATTTGCAGAAAATGCCTGTAAATGTAGTTTCAGATTTGCAAAAAATGCCTGTAAATGTAGTTTCAAATTTGCAGAAAATGCCGGTAAATGAAGTTTCAGATTTGCAGAAAATGCCAGTAAATGAAGTTTCAGATTTGTAGAATATGACAGTAAATGTAGTTTCAGATTTGCAGAAAATGCCTGTAAATGTAGTTTCAGATTTGCAGAATATGACAGTAAATGTAGTTTCAGATTTGCAGAATATGACAGTAAATGTAGTTTCAAATTTGCAGAATATGACAGTAAATGTAGTTTCAGATTTGCAGAATATGACAGTAAATGTAGTTTCAGATTTGCAGAATATGACAGTAAATGTAGTTTCAAATTTGCAGAATATGACAGTAAATGTAGTTTCAGATTTGCAGAATATGACAGTAAATGTAGCTTCAGATTTTCAGAATATGACAGTAAATGTAGTTTCATATTTTCAGAATATGACAGTAAATGTAGTTTTAGATTTGCAGAAAATGTAGTTTCAAATTTGCAGATAATGACAGTAAATGTAGTTTCAGGTTTGTAGCTAATGACAGTAAAAATATACCTATAACATCATAAATATAATGGAGCAGGGGGAATAGGGCAATTAAGATGTTCAAATAAAAGTACTAGTACCTCGTGATCCCATACACTCGGAATAGTAGTAAACTTGAAAGAGGCGTAAACATTATAGCTGATGCGACCTTTTGATGATTACATACTTAACGACAATTAATTCACCAAAGTATGACAAAGAGATGTTCAAATAACCCCATAAAAATTTCCAAATACAGCTATAAACTAAAAGGCAATGGCTCAAAGACATCTAACTAATAGCTTCCCACGTATTTACATGCAATATAATGTTACAACCCATAATAATCATGTCTACCATTTTGAATTAAATGTTTTAGTTAAGTACAAGCCATTTTGCTAAATGTGAAAACACATATTCTAAACATTTATGTTGCACTTACTATCGAGGACATATTAGCATAGAACAAGGCAAGGATATAGAAATCCCGCCATTTTTGTCGATATGAATGGAATGTCTGTGAATAAATCACGACAGGAAGTGATGCAGACGATAATTTAGTGTTCACGGCTCCATTAGGGACTCGTGCCCAGGGGACGATGCATTCTTGTTCCCAGGGTGCTACGGAAAATTTAATTTTCACTCAGTTCTCGGTCAAACAGTGAAAGACAGACAGTGTTTAATAATGTCTAGTTGGTGTGTGTGAGTCATGCTAAAGTCGACCAATTGTCCTTCAAACGTCAAAGACAATAACACAATGTCACCACAATAGCACGTACCGGCTACATTTTATGCACAACTTGGGCGGGGGGTGGGGGGTGCAAGATACATAATGACAGTATGAATGCATTGGGCCACGGTTTCAAATACATTGCATTGCGTTATACATACAATCAAGAAAGTCAATGTCAAAACTTTGCTGTCATTTTTAAAGGAAAACGTCGTTTTTAACGTGAATTTCTTTACATATATGATTAATTTCAGAATAATGAAAAATATCAAATTGCCATGAAATTCTGACGCTTCATCTTCTCAGCTTCAAATTCGCAGTTTATAAGAACGTTTTCAGATAGCCTGCTCCCCCGTGGTCGTTTGAAATGGACTAGTCCTAATGTGATTTGAGTGGTGACGAATGACAGTGCGGCGGAACATGACCCACACTGCCACTGTGTAACAGATTGCAGTGTAAACAGTGTAGAGCCCCGGCACCAGATGACGCCCGGTCCCCGGACGATTCCTACCATCATTTCTCCTCCTTTAAACGACATTGCCATTGGGGAATAATTGGGTGAACTGGGAATACAATATACATGTTGAGTGTTTGCAGCACATGCCGAGATTTACGAATCATTTCTCAGTTTTTATTTGTTTTGAGTTTTATTTATTTCACAGCCAATTTAACCTACAGACCGTTGGACCGTTTTCAGCAATAATCCGGATCATGGTTTAAACTCCGCATGCGCAGTGTGATGAATTGTGGGTAATATGTACTACTAGTATGTCATAGTTACAGGCTCCTTAGATACAAACAAAGTGAGTATCTGGAGATGGTATCAAATATTGTTGAAATATAAATGTCCTGTCAATAATGCAAATATCATTTTATGCTCAGAAGCAACTTGTGAATAATGTCAAAAACTATACTGCAAAAATCTTACTGACAAGAACGACAAAAACATCCTGTCAATAGTACAAAACATTTATATTGACAGGAACGTCTTATAAATAGCCTTTATCTTTTTGAAAGCTTTTGTGATTTTTAGAGCGGCACTATATACCAATTAAATCTTTCAATTGCATAATATTCAATGTACCCTTGTTAACATGATACCCTCGTATACAGCAAACATTGAATCAGATATCGAGGTTTTATTCAGCCATTATATTACGGATGGCAAAATTTGTTTGACAAATCTACGTCACATAGCCGTACTCTCCAAGCAGAGGTCGAGTCGCGGAGATATACTAGTAGTCGAAAAAAATACAGAGCCGCTCCTCCTAGTATATCTCCGCGACTCGACCTCTGCTTGGAGAATAACATAGCCGGCAATGTAACTGCCTTGCTGATCTAAGTTGAATCTTAAAGCCGCTGTCGAGACATTTACATCAACGAAGTGCAAATATTTGCCTCCGGCGACTCCTCTTCTGCAAGCCCCGTCGTCGTGATAATGTGTCACGACTCAATTTCCTCCACTTCAAGGTAGATCTGACCAAAGCTAGCCTCCTTTGCGTCCTTCTCCCTCCGTTAGTGTAGTTCGTACTGGGGTGAGTGGGTGCACATAAGCTATTTTCAACAATCGTGCATCCTCCTACGCAGGGACATCCAGCAGCGAAATCGCCTGTCTGGATGTACCCTGCTTTCTTAACCGTCACTCTTAGTTCCTGTGGACCCCCCCCCCCCAACCTACCCAAACCAGCTGTCAGTCAATCAGAGAATAGGCCTCGGTTGGGAAAGCAGGGTACATCCAGACAGGCTGTTTCTACGTGGGGTGTGCCTGCGTAGGAGGATGCAATCGTGGCAAGGTTATCATGCCGGGAAGGTCTTACTCTTAAGAAGGCGGCCACAAGACCCTACCTGCCTTGCCGTGTTTGGTGAAAATAGCGAATCTGAAAATGTAGGAGCCCTTCCACTGGTAAGGAACCTAGAAGATGCAGGCCAACCGGCCTCTAAGTCAGAAAAATTGAGAACATCCCAATTACGTTGATTCATGCATATGTGCTGACACGGGCCAATATTGTCAGACTGATCTACTGAGACATGTCAAATTTTTGAAGGTGTGATGACTGGTTTCGATAGTGACAGAGAATTTCAGCTCCTATTGGATGGATTTTGAAAGTGATTAAGAATCCTAAGCTCCTATTGGATGGATTTTGATAGTGATTAAGAATCCAGAGCTCCCATTGGTGCTCATTATGTTCTCGAGTAAGAGCAGTATGACCATGAGCTCTAGCTCGAGGACGAGGCCCATAAGCTAGCCTCAAAATCTGAAAGATGTAACATACGCTAAATTTCATCCCGTCGTGTTTTTTTTTTAAAATAATATAACATGCATTTATCTATTATCATATCCTCAACCGCAAAGAGAAGAGAAATGTAGTGATTTCTTCAATGCCATATTGTGAGATATAATTTGAGTTGAATGCAAACATTAATAGCGCTGCCTTGTCTCCCTAAACCAGTTTCCAGAAGCAAAAGAAGTACAAGTATATTATGAAAGACAGGAAAACACACAAAACGTACAATAAGAATTATTTAAGTAATTTTTATATAATCTGAGTATAGTTTTAATGTACAGTCAGTTGCTTTTCTGTACCGCAAAACAACCCGTTCGGGCCTTGCTTTGAGGCTGTGACCCTGCCATTATAAGAGACGGTTACACGAAGAGAAAACCCTCCATTTTCCACAAATCACTGCCTGCACTTAAAAGCACACAGCGAGCCCACAACTTATTTATTAACCTCTAACAGGGTCACAGAAGAGAGAGCAGAAGGGCACTTAACTACCAGCTACGGTCGTAAAGATTTGCATGAATCCAAAGTGCTCGATCGAAAGTTTCGAGCTTGTTTGAATCGACCAGTGCGTTAGAGAGTATAATCAGGCTAAATTTAGACGCAGGATGTAATGTGAGCACTGCCAGGTTTGATTTAGCGTGTAGAGGCAGAGCGGTAGGAGGGGTCGGCACTCGTGGTATTCTGGCTCTGTGTTGTACATGTTGATATGCGGTAGAAAAGAACTTTCCACAATAAGGTACCATTCATACAGAGAGAGAGAGAGAGAGAGAGTGCGAAAGAGAGAGGGAGAGAAAAATTGAAACAGATATTGAGAACTGAAGTGGCGGAGAGGTATACACTTTAAAGAAAGAAAGAGAACTATTGCACGACAATTGTGCACGGTACAATGTATTGCAGCAGCTATTACACAAAATAGAGGAATAGAATAAATGTTAACATTCTAGTAACAACACGGGCTAACATAATTCTTTGATACAGTGTAAGATAGAGAGAGACATATAGAGAGGAATTCACTAGATGAACACACAGACTATTTGAGATTTTCAATCTCTGACGGTCTAGATTCTTCAATGATGTACATATACTTTAAATGTGCAATGAAAAGGTAAATATATGAAATGTTTTCAGGACCCAAACATATATAATAGGACTAGACGCCCTCTCGAGTCATTACAATTCACGAAGGACGACGTTTAGAAACTCGGCCGCCATATTGATTTTTTTTCAGTGACAACTCTCCCGGGATACATTGTAATATCACACCGCCCTACTTTTCCTATCTCTTCGGTTGTTAACGAATAATATAGTGTTGCTATGCACAATGTGTATGGTCCCTTGGGCTTTTTTTATACAAGCTGATTAAGAAATATTCGTGCAAGGTACATGAAAAATTGCTCAGCTCAGTAGAAAACATGTATGTCAGGGCAGGCGATCCAGACAAGCCATATTGAGCTCGCTATTTGCAAACCCTGATTCGATTATATCTCTACGATAGCAGAGATCACGCCGAAGGTCACAAATGGTAATCTTAACCTTTGAAAGCTTGCCAATAAAAACTGACAGTGTGTAAATGTTGAATCTTCCCCTTCTATAGCTTTTGGTTGGGTATGCATGTGTTGGCACCATCGGTAACAAAACGTGTATCTTTTGTATGCCTATGGCCTCTCACGCGTAATGCGCTTCTAATATATCTCCCGCCGACGGAACCGATCAATATTCCATTTCTTCCGCGACTCAACAGTCAATTTACGCTCCTAAAGCGCTCTTTTTTAGCAAAGCCTGTCAATTTGAGTGATGTTCACGAAGGCATGAGAATTGGGTTTGCCTCCCCAAAAGACGTCAACCAACCGTCGCGAAGTAAACGCGATTGAGTGACTGCTTGTGGCCAGTCAGATTATTGGGTCATTCATCGACCATTCCTTTACTTAGAGCTTTGCTCGGATGTTAACATGATATTATAATATACCTTGCGCAGCTTCTGCTTAGGCTTAGGTCCCATTTCTAAACAGGGGCCTGGCCGGGATGTTTGCAGAAACGAAAAATAAAATAAAAAAAAAGTGTTTACTTACTAAATGAACATACACACAATATGCCCATGACTAATTTTGTTAACGTTTTGTGTGTTTTGTTGCCCTTTACATCATTTTCTCACTAACAAAGATTTTCTTGTAATGATAACTCCAAATGCGCATTATTCAAAGTGTAAAATTGTATCACGACATCATATGCAAAGTACGCAGAATCCTTCCGACTCTCGGACCTTCTTGACTTAGAATGACCCACTGACGGCCATGTTTGTTTTTCAGGTGCGTACGTATCACAGACACCGGGCTGGGTTTTCTATCTACCATGACGTCACTGACGGCTCTGTACCTCCGCTGGTGCTGTCAAGTCCAGGACTTCGGCCTGCAGCACATCTACAGCATGAAGAAGCTCAGGGTCCTCTCATTGGCTGGTCAGTTAATCAATTACGGCCTCTCATTGGTTGGTCAATTAATTGCGTTAGAATTAGTCTTTTTTTGATGGGGGGAGTGGTGTCGTCAAGCAGATGGTGGGTGACAACCCAGCATCTTTGACAGTCATCCAAGCCAACAAGAACAATTCAAAATAAGTGACTGGTTTTGGACATGCGAAATGTCAGCATTTGTAAGGAATGGGTGGCTGTAAAGGAAAGATCACGATCTTTCATCCCCAACATCTGCTTGGAGTGTAGGAGGTTGTTGTTCATCGTTAAACGTTACGGGTAATCATATACAAACAAAACGAGAAATTAACTTGCGAAGCAATTTTGCCGAATATAGTACAGAGTAAATTTATTTGGCCTGCTTGAACGTAAAATGTCTTTTTTTTTTGCAATAAGGCACTTTGAATACTTTTAAGTAAAACATATACCTCGTGTAGAATTTTCGTACGAAGGTTTCCGTACTTCAATTATATTTCAGTTTTAAAAGTTTCGCGAAGGGCATTGATTTTCACCAACCTTTTCCTGGGCATAGTTTGAGAAGTGACTGTGTGGGCGATTTAGCGTGGGTGTGTGGACTGGTATCAAATAGACTGAGAAAGTACCTTACAGACAACTTAAAGCATATTTACAATGAAGATCTCAACATCACCAGGGTGATATCCAAATAGAACGAAAACAAACGCCAGAATAAAAGCCAAGGTAAGCTTTGAAATATACAGTGAGACACCAAAACCGGAAGTTTCGATGCATACAGTAAAACGGCCGTTAGGGGAAACGAAATCTAATCGTCTCTTCATTTACAAACACCTACCAACACGACCTACCAATATACCACATAAAATAAAGATCTATGCAAGATTTTTCGAGCTATGCTGTCCACAGTTAGTCACACGCACCCAAAAACATAGGCAAAGGTAAAATTTACCAAATGTATTCGTAACGATTTGAACAATTTTCGTATAGCCCATTGCAAACGATATACAATGTAACAGGTATACCACATGCAACGGAAAAATTGGTTACGTGACGCTGTTTAAGGGACACTCACATTGCAAATAAAGAAAAAAATTAGCATCTGCCAGTGAAAGATAACGGTCATTATTCAATTTAAAAGATAAGGTCGTGTACTTTTAGCTTGCATGATAAAAGATGTCCATGTAGCTCAATTGGTAGAAGCTTTGCCATTGAGCTCTTGGTTCCAATTAGTTGGTAACTTTGAGACCCCGGTTTGAATCCGGGGAAATGCATCCTTTTTTTTGCAATCATTTTTCAAAGGAACGTACAAGTAAAATTGAGTCTTGAGTTCCAAATGGTGCCTCGAAAACGCTACAAAATCCTCAGTAAAAAATCAAGGTGCATGTCCTTGGTGCTGATACTTGGAATGTTTTGCATAGAACACTTATCACAAGACAATAGCTTTACTCTATGACTGACGGGTGAATCTATGATATGATATTGAACTTGGCAGGTGGCAAGAATGATGCAAAATGTCAATATTTCTTCCAGGATGCATAAGATGCTTTAAATTAAAATTCTGCTTTCTTTTCATCCGTTTTCTGAGATGTGTGCTTTCTATCACATTTGCCACCCCTCTGCTACTTTGCAAATGGTATGATCCCAAGGTGCTCTGACCTCTTCGACCTCTAGAAACCAGAGATAGATCCGGCTATCTTTCTCTAGTCCCATTAGAGCTAGCTCTTTTCCACCACACATGGCAGCAGTATATTTCATGTTTTTAAAATGCACACTTTATAGTGCAATAAAGAACGCTGTGGAGCGGATATCAGTTTAAAGCCGGCTGTCGGTGCCAGGATTTCGTGATTTGATAGCTTCGTAGTGCATAGTTCAATAAAACAGGTCGTTCTATGGTGATGTTTCAAGGGCACTGCGTAGAGCCATCTAGAAATATGAATCACCATTCCACATTTTCCCCTTTATCATACAATCTTTGCGTCTATTTTCCTATTCACTGCAAAAATTGAGACAATCATCATTAACCAATCACTGCGTAAAGAAAAAATAGGGTTAGGTCACCTAACTAGGGTTTAAGATTTTTCATCGCGTATTACTCATTAAAACGAAACAACCTTATGTGTCGTAAAATGAAATGTAAACGTGGGCGTACCGTGTAATAGGCTTCCTTTTATGAAAAATGAATTCTTTACAACAAAGGCTTTTATTATTTGATTGGAAGAAGACAAATTACTGAAATCTTGCCATGCAAAAATCCACTTCAAGAAACCACTTGGCTTCAATGTTCTTGCAGGGATACAAGAAATGTCCTAACTTTGGCGAACGTTACAATACTACTTCAATTGGTAAAACATTACATGTATTTGTATCTTGTACTTGCATAAATCCACGCTTGTGGATGATTAAAGGACATGAATTTTTACTTTAAAAATCTGTGTCTGTCTTGTCTTGTGGCTCGTCACTCTCCTTATTCATGAGAAGACCTATCGTCTAAGACGATCGAATTTTCTAGGCCCCCCTGGAGGTCCTCTTAGACGAGTTTGACTGTATCTAATATAACTATTTTGACATGATATTTTCTCTTCGCCCCCCTCCCCCTTAGGCTGCCCTCTCCTGACACCAGCAGGCCTATCCGGATTGGTCCAGTTGAAGAATCTAGAGGAACTGGAGTTGACGAATTGCCCGGGAACAACGCCGGAGCTCTTCCAGTACTACGCACAGCACCTTCCGCGCTGCATGGTCATCGAGTGAAATGCATCACGGGAAAACCACCAGCCATATCCGTCCGCCATATTGAAAATGGCGTCAAGAGGACTCGTGCTTACCATCATCATCACCATTGTTTCCGTTACCCAGAATCACTTGCGTTGAGAAATGTATTGCAAGACACGAAAGAATCAGAGCGAAATGAGATATTGTAGTTTGGTAGTTATGACGTAGGTATTGTAGAAAAGTATGCCCGAATAAGTACATTTGACTTGACGATTTGAACACCTTGCATTGTTCTCGCTGCAAGCGATTGTGGGTAATGTGGCCTATTTTCAAACCTTTCCTATACGAATTGAAGCGTCGTGCATACAAACGATGACTTCGTAGAAGGAAAAATATAAGTTTCTCATTGATGACGACTCGTTTTCATATCCTGACGAAGAATTCACCAAAAGTGTTGTCATACGAGCACTGGTGATATTTTTGTTTGAATATGATTGAACTGAAATGAAAAGAAAGCTTTGGGCATATGTCACCACTTGCTTGTGGGATTCATTGCCTTTGTGATGACAAATGAACAGGTACTTATTTGGCGTCAACCCAGTCTGAGCTTACCATGACGCCTTGGTATTCCACAGCGTATTCTCGCTACCCTCGCGATTCTGCCAATATTGAATATCAGTAATTGAAGTAACGTTACCGTCAGTGCTAAATCATTGATTTATGATGTACATTGAATGTTCCATAGAAGCAATTTTGTCACTGCCAGAAGAATTTCTATGTGCAATTCAGAGAAATACCAAAGGTGAACTGATCGTCGAGTTCCTTTCTTGTTCAGCGAGGTGTAAAAGACTGTGTGAGGAAATGATTGGCACTATCGTTTTCCGGGATTGTCCTGGAAGAAGTTCTTTTTCAACACAAATGAATTTTTCGTTATACAATGGCCAAGCCGTCACATTTTTGCTCCATCTATGGGTTTGGTACTACATTTTTCAGTTTCAAAATACTGTTGACAGCGTTTAGTTTGAACACAAATATATGACAATGCATGCCCGCAAGGGACAATGACATAGTGTGCAGATAACATGCATCACATGCGCGCATGCACAAAAAGTGCATGATTATATTTTTAAATATGTTTTATGAATACCTCAGAATTGTCCAAGAAGGAAATAGAACTCCAGAAAAAGAATCATGTACCTTTTTAATTGAAGTACAAATTTTTGGCACTTTGGCGTGTAGAAAATGCCTGGAAAGTGCTAGCCCAACCTTTGGTGGGTTGATTTTTGATAACTTCAAATCTAATATGCTATGTTTGAAGTTATGCTCCGCTGAAGACAATATGTCGAATAAAGAATATTGGTATTAATAGTACAGTGCAATATAGTACAGTGAAGTACATTGCTGGCACTTCATTCAATGTTTGAGTCAAAAATGTAAAATGTTTGTTTTGATCAGCGTAGTAAGAAGAATCTTTGTACATATTGAAATATTGAAGCCACAGTAAAGTTTTGTTGCGATGGTTCGCATGTCCTTGATTGTTTGGTATCTTTGAGAATCATGTTTTAGGTTTTGTATTTCAATGCTGTTGAAATAGAAGATAACATAGCATATCAAATTATTACATAACACAAGAAATCATAACATGTGATAACAAAACATAACGTATAATATACTAAAAATATCATAACATGACATCATATATACGATCAGAAATAGATAAGGAAGATTTGTAAATAGACAACGGAAGTTATAATAAACTAGTAGTGAAAGTACTCAGCCACTGGCTGAGTGCGCTCACAGAGCAAGAGACAGAAGGGAGTGGAGGAGGCTGATACTGGATGCTAACATAGTCCCCGAACATCAGACATGAGGATGGGACTAGGTAAAGGTAAAGTGAAATTGAATCAAAACTACCTAGTATTATTACAGTAATGTTTGTCCAGAAATCGAAGAATGATTATACTGAAAGTCAATGAGTGGGTCAAATTGGATAAAAAATAACCAAATGGAATTTGCGTATCAATGGGTTAAAGGTCTAGATATAAAGATTTATGTACACCATACATCAGTAACACATTGAAGGGATAAAAACAACAATAATAAAAAAGGATTGAAGATAAAATTTCGCAACAGCAAACCTCCAGTCCATTAAAAAGCTGCATTTGTCTCATACTAATCAGAACGTTGTAATATTGATTCCATCTACCAACGGTTTCATATGAACTAACAGTTTGCATAGCTATTAAAACAGTCACCGCGGCCGGGAAAGCGTATCTATTCCAAAAATTGAATTCATAACATCACAGTGCCTACTTGCAGCCGATTCAGCAGTAGCTTGAAAAAAAGAGAGAAAATTAGCACCGAGTTTGTTTTAGTTTGATTCTGGCTGGTTTTAAAAGTACATGATAGCAAACTTTAAGATAATAACAACGTGGGCGATGAAAGGTAGGTTTGGTATTGCCAAGGATGAATCTGACGAGACCATTATCTCTCCTCCTTTCAAATAGAAGACGTCAAACAAAGCAGAATCTTTCAAGTTTGTGCCAAAATGATTAGAAGGTAAGTCTGATGTCTGTTGAAGAAAAGATAAAAGTATTTCGGCGTTTATCTTACCATTATAGTTGCTTTCATCACTTGAAAGAAAACATAAGAGGAACAATCAATTTTTGCTATCGAGAAACAGCGGCAAGACCACCTGCTGTCTTTTTGTCAGGCAATACCAGTTAACAGTTTTATAGAAATGGAAAAACAAGTTCTGTCTTATGTAATATCAAATAACGATCTCCACATGGGGTTACTGTCGCATTTGTCTCGTCACGAATATGTAAATGAGCACATATCAGATTTGCGGCATCATATCTCCTAGTCTTGATGTTTTTTCTACATTTTATTTTTCCTAATTCGTATGTGCAGGTAATTTTCAATGGACAAAGCTGTCCATGGGTGCTGTCGTAATACTATGTTAATGACGTCCAGGAGTTGGACTTAATTTCCGGCTATTGATTCGATGTTTTTGTTTTGGGAAATGGGGTCAAAAGGAAGCCAACGGGCTGTGAACACACAGAAAACATTTGAGCTGTAGCGTACAGGACGTGTGAATGGAAGATTTTCCCATATGAAGGTAAACCAAGTTTTGAGACAAGGCAGAATGCCGTTTTGTGGCTATTCCCTTTTGTACAATACCAAGGCACCCAATTACAATATCGGCTAAGCTGCCTGGGTTTGCCATGTATTGCATTGTCCACACTTTCTATAAATCTACATCTTAATCATATATGTACACATAAAAATTACAATGCTCTGAATTTTCAAAATGTAATACATAGGGGTGATTAATGTAAATGATTTATCTCGTGTAATATAATCAAAACCGTCTAAGGCATCTTTTTACTTGACGACTTTATTTGATGGATGAAACTGACACAGAAAGATACATCAAAATTGGAATTGTTTCATAAAGTGGCGCTAATAAACTGATTACATCTCCAACAAATTCTGCTCAAAACTAATGAAAAAGATTATAGGGACGAGGATATTAAGATAATTTATCTTTCGTTGTAAAAAAAAGATTAGAAGGTCTAAATGATTATAATGTTGCGTATTAATATCTAAGTAATGATGACACTAGCGAAATTTACCTTTTTATAAAGTTGAATTGTGGGTATGCAATGTTACGTCCGGTTTTATCAATGACGTCATAGTTAACTCAGATTATATAGATCTGATCATAATGTCTTCTTGTTCTCACCTCCTCACCTCACCGGTCCCATAGCCTCACCGGCCGTAGGGGCAGCACATCCATCAACATAAGTTTTCCACCTTTGTCTGTCCTCAGCCAAGGTTGCCAGATGGTGGATTGTTTGTCCCGTCCATTCTTTCAAATCACTAGTCCAAGTCCGACGTGGGCGTCCCCTAGGTCTTGGACCCTCCGCCCTTCCTTGGAGTATAGTATGGGTCAAAGTACCCTTTGCTCTTGTGGCATGGCCAAACCATTGTAGTTTCTTCTTTTTCACTAATGACAGGAAACTTGGACGTGGGCCAACGAGGGTATTAACACGCTGCATGACTTCTCTGTTAGAAGTGTGAGTTCATCTCGAATGCGTTTATCCGTTTCACAATCTCTGCATTTAGAGTCCAAGCCTCAGCACCATACAGGAAAATTGATAGCACAAGGGAACGTAGAAGTTGGATTTTTGTTGGCGTGGAGATGTTGTGACTATTCCAGATGTGCTTAAGTCTCGACAGTACAGAGGTTGCCTTGGCTATCCTGACCTTTATCTCCCTCACAGAACTGCAGTCCTCTGTCTGAGGGGAGCCCAGGTATGTAAATTCACTAACCTGTTCTAGGTCAGTGCCTCTCACCGTAACCTGTACTGTGTCTGACGGGCCAGTCACAAGGCACTTGGTCTTCTCAAGGCTGACTTCCATACCGTATCTTCGGCTGGTAGAGTCCAGGTAAAGTGCGTTTGTTGGTCCTGTTTGGAGCCATCAATCAGGTCAACGTCGTCAGCAAATTGTAGGTGATTGATGATACGGCCTGCAAGTTTGACCGAAGACTCTAGTGGTGGCAAGGCTTCTCTCATGATGTTCTCCAAGAAGATGTTGCAGAGTGTTGGTGACAGCAGGCACCCTTGTCGCACTCCTACTGACGTAGGGAAGCACTCACTGAACTCATTGCCTATCATGACTGTGCTTTGTGACGCTTTGTAGAGTGCTTCTATGGAGTTAATGATGCCCCGACTTATGTTGAAGCGGCGCATTTTATTACTGCCCACAGTCCGTTCTGCCAAATCCTATCAAAGCATTGCTTGTAGTCAACAAATGTGTGGTACACTGGTTTCCCAAGCTCCCTGTACTTCTCACAGATCATACGTAAATTGAAGATCTGCTCAGCGCAGGACCTGCCTTTCCTAAATCCGGCCTGTTCTTCTGCGAGAATCTGTTCAGCTTGTGGTTGAAGCCGCTTTAGGATGACCTTTAGAAGGATTTTGCTTGGGTGAGAAATCAGGCTGATAGTGCGATAGTTTTGGCAGTTCTTTAGGTTTCCTTTCTTTGGAAGTGGTATGACAATAGAGGTTGTCCAAGCCTCTGGCCAGTTCCCTGTTTTATATACATAGTTACAGATTCTTGTGTACATCTTGACCACTGGGTCGCCCCCAGCTTTCAGTAACTCTGCAGGTATATTGTCAATGCCGGGTGACTTTCCTAGTTTCAAGGTTTTGATGGCTGAGATCACTTCTGCTTCAAGGATGTCAGGGTCATCGTCTTCTTGTAGTTGACATGTACATGTGTATGCTTTCAGTTCTTCCAGCACATCTTGTTCTGCTGTTAGCTGGTAATTGTACAACTCATGACAGTACTCTTTCCAGCGTCTTGTTATGTCTGACTTTGTAGTTAGTAAGTTACCTTCGTCGTCCTCAATGCATGTGTTTCTGTTTACCGTCTTCTGAGTAAGACTGAATATGATTTCCGTCCGATACTATCTGTAGATGAGATCTCTCTGGCGTCATTTCCGGCCATTACCTCGAACGTCATTTCCGTATTTGTTTTCCGCTTTTTTATGCAGAAAATTGCGCAAGTAACAGCTTAGTAATGTCGATGGAACATACGTGTATCTCTACAAATGCAGCTTGAATCCTCACGATAACGCCACTAACCATAATACTGCCAAATTTAAAATAGAAGTTTACAAATCTACTCGTACAATATCAGTGATATCCGAGGTATGCACACTGAAGATATCTGGGTTTTCAAGATATCACTTTGAAGTCCCCACAACCATTGGTTCCGTGAAAACGAGAACAAAAGTTTCCGGTGCCTCGTCAGAATAAGTGAGAGAGTTTTGTCGAAAGAACAAACCAACACAGGCCACAAACAAACGGCAATATTCAACAGTGCATGTCCGTTTACCGTGTCTTTGCAATTGTAACATCTTTGTATTTCAGTTATTCTCTACCAGCGAAGAAAAGAGGAAAATTGTCGCTTTATAACGGTAAAAACGACAACATAAATCTCTCCGTGCATGGTAGTTTTATCTGAAATGGTAGTTTTATCTGAGAATACGCCTATTCACAGTACAATTTGGTAGTGTCTTTGAATCACGATATTCACGAATCTCATCACAAAGAAGCTATAAGAAGTCGAATACTAGTATACTAGTAAGATATGATCCTTCTGTTGGTTGACATTGTAAATATTACATGTAAATTATTTTGTCAAAAGTACATGTAAATTAGTTGCGACCTGTACTTCGAAGCTGGTGTACATGTGTTGCGCCGAAGGGCGGATATACCAGCTTTAGAAATTTAGATGCAGATACAGAAGCTGGTGTGTTACGCCAAAGGGTTGTTATACTGGCTATATAGATACAGATACAGATGTACTTAACCCAGTGGGTACATATGTACAATAAAGTTCTCATTCATTAATTCTAATAAAAAAGCAGAGCAAGAGTGGCAACAGTAATGTTGCGCGGGCACTAACTGTGAAATGATGGGTTGCTACCTCGCTTAACATTGTAACAGCTGCTGATTTGCCATAAACAAGATTATCAGCACACGACTGAAGAAACAACCCAACTGTCTCCAAGATGAATAGATGAGTAGATATTATGTCAGTAAAGCATAAAGAGTCAACTATGCCATTTGATACACTATTTGAGACGAACAAAATCTTAATTTCGACACTATAGCTTTCCTTTACCCTTGAGTGCTTCAAAATAATGGCCATGTCAGCCTTATCATAATAGTTGTGTTTTCCTGTTCATTACCGAGAAACTGTGACCTCCATTACCAATCGAAGCTCAGCTCGGCAGTGTGCCAGTGTGTACATTATACGGTGGCAGGGGCAAAATATTGAAAGCTGATTATAATTCATTTGTGCGAGAGACAACTAAGCGCAAATCTGGCACCATGCCAATTATATCACCGCCATTTTGGGTTTTCTCACCTTGCTGACAGACGACTGTACATTGTGACAATCTTGTACGAAATATCGTCTGATTGTAACGTAAACAAGTTCGGATCATTAATTTCATAACTAATTTGGCACTATGTCAATTATAACGCCGCCATTTTGTTTTTTCTCACCTTGCTGACAGACGACCATACATGGTGACATTCTTGTACGAAATGTCGTCTGATTCTGACGTAAACAAGTTTGGATCATTCATAACACATCTAAGCGGAGATTTGGCACTATGTTAATCATAACGCCGCCATTTTGCTAGCGCTTTTTCTCACCTTGCTGACAGACTACCGTACATGATGACAATATTGTGCGAAATGTCGTCTGATTCTGACGTAAACAAGTTCGGATCATTCATTTCACGTGAATGGATCATACCAAGGCAAGCCTTTTATCTATAGCCCAGGGGGCTTTGTATGCAGAAGAACTCTCGGGTCGTTTAGATTTGCTTTGCAAGCTTAAAGGCAGGCAATTAACGATTGGTTCCATCGATTTAATGTCGGCATCGGTTACAAAATACCAGAATATACTATTCAGAGCTATCATAGCTCAGGGGGACGTTCATTCACGGTAGTTAAGACTTTGTTGGCTGAAATAAAATCCAGGCGAACGTACATCGATTTATATCAGGTGCAATTCTCTTCATGGGGCTTTTGCTTGCATGTCAACTACACTAGTATATATTATAATAATTGTAGATGTGGGTTTAGGACTTGAATACTTGCTATTAGTAATTTTTTTTGCGTAAATCTTTAAATTCTTTGAATTTTTTGCGTAAATCATGTTGATTTGACAATGTGGATGACACTCTCTAGAAATCCCAAAACTGATCCAAATTTGCCTAGCACTTTCAGTTTTGATCAACCAGCATGGCCGACAATACTTTTATGTCAACACTAAAGAACACTTGATTTATATGTACAAAAGTTTGTGATAGCTAAGCGTAGTAGTGAATGCTAGAAACTTGCTTGCGAGTCACCCAGTGTAACTCTTATCAAATGCACCCACGCAGCGTACCTTTCCGATAAAGTGCTATTTTCAGTTGTACCCACCGACCGTCAGGCAGCTTAGGCCTTTTCACAACGGTACATGACAGGTTTGAAATGTAGAGGGTGGAATTGGACGTAGAAGGGGATAGGTCAAAACCACACTGTATATCAAATACAAGTATTATAAAGAACGCGTTCTTACCCTAACCTTGCTTCAACGTCGACTCAGGTTACGTTAAGGTACATGTCTATCTGTCATTTAAATGTTACGTAAAGGTGACACACGTACGTAAAGGTGAAATTTTTGTAATGGCATACACTTGATCGACTCCCTGCCTTTGGTGGTAAAAGCCATGTACGATCATGTACGTCTGCGAACCTGTCTATCGCAGGGACCGTTCCATAATCTTCTCCTTCTACTTCTACCGAAATCTGTTTTCGAGTTTTAGCATAAAAATTTAATCTGAGTTGGTAAACTGCGTTATGAAATAGTTTAAACTATTCTCACTGGAATTTTGACTTACATTCAGCTCTCTGACCCGAGGGTGCATCATTATGAAATTCTGCCGATCATAAAGGTTAACAAACGACCAAACACAATACGATATACCGAACAATATGCGCTTTGATATTTTCTTCTCTGCCAGTCTTCAGGTCAAGTAGACAGAGACAAACACTAGTACTGACGTCACATCCAAGTAAGGCTCTATGTGTGTGTTTTTTTTTTTGTTCGGGGGGGGGGGGGGTAAGTTAGAGACAAACACACTAACGTCATATCTAAGAAAAAGTCTTATTATCTGTTGCTGATATGGGTCGAATGGCTAGAAACAAATACTGACGTCACATCCTAATAAAGGTCTTGCATGTAAGGGTGTGTGTATGTGTGTGCGTGTAGGAGGGGGGTGATTGTTAGAGACAAACAATAACGTCATAGCTAAGAAAAGGTCTCATCAGCTATTGCTGATACGGGTCGGATGGTTAGAAACAAACACTGACGTCACCAATCCAATTAAAGGTCTTGCTTGTAACTGTCTGGTGACGTTGGCGTGGCGTAACTGGTAGAGTGTTCGGCTCGGAATCGAAAGGTTCGGAGTTCGATTCCCACCTTGCCCCGACGTGCTCTTGGGAAAGGCACTTTACACGACTTTCCCTTACGGTGGAGTGACGCCCACCGAGCTTCTTCTGCTAACTGTGTGCCAAAAACACACTACGGATTTGGTGCGTCGATGTGCCAACATCTGCACATTGATTTCCACCAAGAACCGTTAAATTTTTTGTTTGTTTGTTTGTAACTGTCTGTGTACATGCATGTGTGTGTGTGTGTATGTGTGTGTGTGTGTGTGTGTGTGTGTGCGTCTGTGTGTGTGTGTGTGCGTCTCTCTCTCTCTCTCTGTGTGTGTGTGTGTGTGTGTGTGTGCGTCTGTGTGTGTGTGTGTGTGCGTCTCTCTCTCTCTCTCTCTCTCTCTCTGTGTGTGTGTTTGTGTGTGTGGATGGCTTGCTTGTGGCTGTAGCGGGGGCAATGACCTCGTGTCATTTTAACGCTGTGAAATATTGAACGACTGAAAATAGATGTTCCTATCAAAATAAAATAAAAACATGGTGATAATACAATTTGTCAAAGATGACGTATTACATATGAAACAGTATCACGATCGTAGCGAAAATTTGAACTCAAACAACCGAGTAAAACACCCAGGCCCCGTGAGGTAATGTTTAACTTGAGTCACAGCGTATTCTGGACAAAGTTCAAACAAATAACCTCACACAGTGAAGTCAGAGCTAAAACAAGACACGGTGTAGTATATAAAAGTCGAGACGAAATGCCCAGCTTCATTTCACCTCGACAACTCACCAGAACCTGTAGCCAAGATGCTGACTCTCGTGGCAATCGGTGAGCAAGATTTTCTTGTTTCTGAAAAGAAGGATTTGTGCTGTAATAATTGTATTAACCTACTACATGTAGATATATGTTGCCTTCTATATACTATTTTCGTTAGCCCATCTACTTATAAATATCTCTCGTTGCTCTAGATTGCTTGCTTGCTTGCTTGTAATGCATACCCAGTATACCTCATGAAGTAGCACACAAGGTTTGCAATAAACATTACGAGCTGTATATCCGAATAAAGCTATTTGGTCCTCTCGCACCGAGATGGACCCTAATACCTTTTCAATAATCGTGTTGAGTTCTTGTATGGGCTCAAGTTGTGTCTCCCTTCAAAGAATGGAAGTCCATTTAACGTCTTTGATCGCAGTTGCAATGGTACTTATTTGCTTCCAAGTGAAATGAGGAAAGTTGTTTTGAGTGCATTTTCCAAGGGCACAAAGTCAATGGGGCATGTCAGGAGATTCGAACCAATGATCTCTAAGTTCTGGGCCAAACACCTTACCATTACGCCTTCCCGACGCCACTAATGTTGCATTATTCTTATGTTTCTTTGTTCCCAAGCTTGCTTGCTAGTTGCAACGATCGCAGCCCCTGTGGATGACCCCAACCAAAGCCATTGTTGTACACCGAAGCAGTGGTCTGGTACCATGCGTAGTATCAGTGACACACTGAGCGGTGGCAAACTAAGTAAGATACTTTCTGGTAACTAAGTAATATATTTCCTTTCGAGCACAATACCCATTATAGGACAATACAATTCTAAAAACAAACATACTAGATATGTAACAGATCATGCACATTCAAAGTAATGTGTGTTAATTACAATCGTGGATTAGGGTCACTTTATTGAATGAAATTTAATGCATGGAGATTGCAGACAATGAAATAAATGGCAAACCCAAACCCCGCTCGACAAATTCATTATGATGTGTTATATTCTTCGTTGTTTTCCTTAATGTTGCGACAGAAAATGGTATAATGTAGTCGTTACAGCAAGAGGCCAAACAGAATGTAACTTATCGTATAGTAATTAGGGGAGGGGTGGGGGCTTTGCATCGCAAACACATAATGATTTGCCCTACAATAAACTTCTTGTCAGACATTTTGTTTAGTACATGCCTGGCTTTTTAGGAAATATGTTTTGAAAATGATGACACAATGAAGCACATATTCTTGATATTACAGCGACAACGAACCAGACATTGATGTACTATTATGACTACAACAACATGAGAGCGGCCACGGTGGGAAAAGGGTTCAGACTTGTGCAAGACTTCAACAAGGTTTACTTTTATTTTTTGAACTCCAGTAACCCTTGGAGTGATTGATAGCATGTGCACGCAATGAACACACTTACAACGTCTCACAGTCACAGCAAGATGTGCACATAATTTCGTACAGTTTGGGAGGCATTTAGACTCTTGTAAATGCCGAAACATCGCAGTGTTTTATGTTTGTGAATTTTAAGTACCGCGAAGGTTTTTCCAATATAGTTTTAGACTACAGTCTATGGCGATACCGCAAATGCATTTAAAGTAATTTACTGAATCAACTTGAACTTTGACCACTACTCGGAACTGGCTTATAATGTTCGTTTGGGAGAAATGGCCGCCATATTGGATCTACTTGGCTCCATCAACATGACAGTGCAGTGTATTATAGTTGTGACATCTTTTATGCATTGGTATCCTTTAGAACAAAAAAGCACTGCAACATACAACATGTCATTGCCATTTGACAACGTCATGTAGCAAATCATTTAATGACAGAAAAAAAATGAATATTTAAATTTTAGATATCAGAAACATTGAAGTGCTACCAACCTTGTACATATATATTAGTATTTGACCATATCTTTGTTATATTTTCACAACAGATGGAGTCATATACCATAGTTTCGGGCACGTGTACCCCCAGCAAGATGACCGAACCCCTGCTGAACTGTGTACCAGGTAAGTGATACAGAAATGTACTAGTCTTTTAAGATATTAGTCATATGAAACATCAATCATATAATGCAGCTGGGTACTATATGAACATCATTAAAATCTGAATGCTTTGTATGAGTGAGATTCGCTGTCAGACCGTTTCATTTATTTCGATGTTCGTATTAGGGTGGTAATCGTAGCAGCCAAAGTTTCGGTAGTATTTCAGCTACCTTCTTCAATGACAGATTGTGCTTCGTACTAGTACTGGAGTTACGTGTCGCTGCGTATGGAAAGAACGCGGTCCCAAATGTATGGATTCAACTTGTAAACTCCCCTTTCCAACACATACACGTGTCAAGGAGCCAGTCTCTATCAGAAAAACCAAACAACCGTCACGAAGAGGGTGTACATGTACAAACTAAGTCACGTTTGGAACCGCATTTGTTCGCAACGACACCTTGCGGCCTTTGGGAATAAAACCAATCGGTAGTGCCCTGATGAAAATATGTTGTCTTTGAAGAAACGTAATACACCATGTTTTGCATATTTTGAAGCAGAATCGACCATTTACATTTCACAGAGAAAGCCGCTTTCATTGGTTCTCTCCAATATGGCGGCCCTCAGGGACTGAGGGTAAACGAGTACTCTGTTGACGCCTTCGCTCCTAACATCAAAGGGAGAATTTCATACACCGCTGACGACTGTATTCCCGTTCTGGAGACTGTGATCGGCACAGGGCCGGGTCAGTTAACACATTTACATGATGGTTAAGTTGGGAATATTTACTAAGACTTACACGTTACAAGTTCACTCACAGAAGGCACGTTCATCAACCTTGCTTGCAACATATAATACATCTTATAACAGTATTTCGTTCTGAAAATTACTCTAATATATAACAAGTATGACTACTCTTTATCATTTTTCATATTTACGACAAACTACCCCTTGCTAGGTCGATATGTACATTATCAATTCATTGACGAAATTACCATAACCAGTAACAACATATTTGCTGTTGAATATGTTTATGAGGAACGTAGGGCTTAGATTTTGAATGCATTTGCGAATGACCCATATTGTTTTGTAAATTACAGATCCCTCTCTTCACTCCATTGAGTTCGTCGACATTGTCCCATCGATTAAGGACCCTTCGGTGTTCGATGTACCCAGACCACCTTGCCCGACGGACACAGAACTAGACAACGTTGTGGTACGTATTTTATCGATACTGGATATGTTTGGATGAACACCCCCCCCCTCCCAAAAAAAAACGAAAAGTCAGCAACAAAGCGGTTTTCATCAACTAATGTATTTACATCTTCTAATCCGAATTTACCTAGCACTTTTAGTTTTAGCCAACCATTAATGTCACATGGGTGTCACGTGAATATCACGTGAATGTCACGTAGGTGCAACCAAACAATTGATTTATTGTTTAGTGCACTGTAGGGACTACCCTGAAAGATTGATAAATAAATAAATAAAAACATTGATGTCAGTTACACACTATTGAGCTATTGATTAGTGTCTTTTCCTTTATTCTGATTGTTCTATCAAGAAAAGTTCAAAAACGAAAAACGAATAATTTTACTTGATATTGTTGTAGCGGTACTTCATTATCGTTATGTGATCAAATTCATTATTCATATATAATAGATTCGCTATGCGCTCTTTTTCTTTCAGGACATGCCTACGCAGCAAGGATCTCCCTTTGCTGCCTTGCCCTGATTTGGTTTAACAGTGAAGCTGATTTAGAGTGCTGTAACCTAATAACTGCAACTCTAGACGCTGATATCTTAATTATAACTGAGATGTCTAAAATCTTAAACACTAAAAGAACACTTGATGCATATGCACCAATGGTTTATAAAAGCTAAGCGTTGTCTAATAAAACCTTGTGTGAAACAGTCATAATTTCTTGTAGTTTTCAGAATTTTGTCGTTTACTTTGAATTTCTGTGTCTTACGATATGCACTATACATTTGGTTACGATATGCCAGAAGTGAACGTTATGTGAGCCTATGTTCTGAACACCTCTATACCAAATTTCAGGTCATTTGGTTATAATACAAGGGCATCTACGTAAGAGCCAAAGTTACATATTTTTGCTCTGAAAATGCCTATAAAACCTACATTAACTGTTTTAAGAGGTGTTTGCAAAAAGTGTCAATGAAGTCCTATGGATATATATCCAAGGCACCTCCATGCCGCATTTTAGGTCATTAGCTTATAACAACAGGGCACAGGGACTCAAAATATACAGGGTCAGGTGGATTGAAATATGCTATATTTACTCACGAGCAAATGCCGACCTTTTTAGTCTGTTATAATATTTGTTGATAAAAGAACTATGCACATAACTGCTATTGTATCTAACATAGCCAGACGGGGCAAATATTAGAAAACTGCTCGTGAATCACCAAGTATAACTCTAATCAAACATCAAATGCACCCACCAGTCGTGCCTGTCAAGTGTAATGAAGTGCTATTTTTATAATTAGTTAAAACGACCGACGTCATTTTCTAAGTACCGTCGGATGGCTTTTGCCTTTTCGGAACGTTACTTCAAGGATGTTGAAATTTCGAGCTGCATTGGAATTGAAAGTGGCAGGGTATAAGTAAAACCCTCACGATCCACCATCGTATGTCGAATACAAACAGTACAAAGAAAAAACACTCTTTCCTTAATCTTTCTTCGAAGTCGTCTACGGTGACGTAAAGGTGCATGTCTATCAGTCATTTACGGTTACGTAAAGGTGCATGTCTATCAGTCATTTACGGTTACGTAAAGGTGAATGTCCAGGCATACTCTTGACCTTCTCCATACTTCTCCAGTCATTCTGGGCAGTAAAGGCCATGTACTTCTGCGTACCTGTCAAACGTGAGCTTATGGCAATGTTTACATTGCACGAAATGACCCTGAATCCTTGGCTGGTGGATACATACAGGTATTCTTTTGTATTTTTGACGAATACAGGCGAATACAGTGAGACCGAGTAGCGCAGCGGCAGTGTGTTCGGCCCATGACCGAGAGGTCGCGGGTTCGAATCTAGCTGCCTTGTTACCGATCTTGTGCCCTTGGGAAAAGCACTTTACACGACTTTCCTCACTTAACGTCGGATAGGACGTTAAATGGAGGTCTGGGGAGAGCCCCAGGCACGTGAAAGAACCCGCCACATGTGCGATTGTGCGGTGTGAGTGGTTTAAAACCTACGGTACCTTGGCCGCACCTTGGGCAATTACTGTCGTATCGTATCGGCCCACCCAATAATAACAACATAAAAAAATAACAATACAGTCTCATCAAACCAGGGATTCGTAACAAATCCGAAAATCTGATAACGTAGTTCGGAACCTTATTATGACAAAATACCAAAACAAGGATTTTTGACAGATATATAAACTGGTTTATTGATTGAAAACTCCTGGCAGCCAAAAGGCTGAATTGTGAGGTTTAAAGTTACTAACTTTTTTTTACAAACACTACAGGTAAAATACATCAATCAACTTATATACATTTGTTGCCAATTAACAGCATGATAAAATACAATAATCATTACAAATCGATGATAAATAAAAGTTATGTACTGCTGTTCAAGAGCTTGACAATATACGGTAATGGACTTTGGGCATATCGTTTTGTTCGTGCTGATATGATGTCGATTTTGTTCTTTGTCTTGTCTTACGGAGCCGATACTGTCAGATCCAACATATGGAATTTCCATAATCTATCACATATTCTGGATATGTTTGCATTTGCCACAGTTATGCATACAGATCCAACACACGAACTTTGATAGAAGTTCGAACTTTGGTTTATTGTCAATATACATAATACATACACAAAAATCTAAAGATACACAATACATCATTATCCAATGCTATAAGCAGTGCTGACGAAAGGTACTGGATTCTGCTGGCAAAGAACATCTTATACATGTGTACCAAAGGTTTTTAGAAATTAAGCGAAAGACCGCATTTGGAACAGTTACAGCTTTGTTCTGTAACTAGAATGTTGCCCTTTTCAAGGCTATATTGTCTGTCAAGAAAAGTTAGGAATCGAACCAGGACCTCTCGATGTTGAGCTATGAGCCAAGTGGCCTAACCACACATCCATTCGATGCCACTACACCTTACATGTAAATATCAATTCCTAGGTTCTTCTTTTGATATTAGTAAAGAATACACCAAATAATTTGAAAATAAGATTTTTCCATCTTCCTTTGCAAATAAGTAAGAAATATGTAGTCAACTTCTCTCTAGTACATATTTTATATTACACTTGTAAGCTCATAAGAACATGAAAAATAACTGTGGCTGTATCTACAATAACCAGGTAAGAAAACTGCTCGTGAATCACCCAAAATAAATCGTATCAAATGTAGCCACACAGCACGCTTTTCCAATAAAGTGCTATTTTTAGTTGTAACGACCAACTGGGCTGTTTGAATGCTTTCAGTTGGCTTTAGCCTTTTCGCAACGATACATGAAGGATTTGAAATTTAGACTGGACTGTGGAATTGAACTTGGCAGGGGATATGTCAAAATCTTATCATACTCCATCGTGTAAATCCGCATATCATATCTGAATAATAAAAGCTCTTTCTTTCCATAACCTTCGAAGTCGTTTACTGTTACGTGAAGGTGCATGGATACGAATCATTTCACTTTACGGTTACGTGAAGGAGTCTTTCTGTAATCACATACACTTGATCTTCGCGGTGATGTTGAACACTTTGTTGGCGGTAAACCATCTTAGCCGGTGCCCAAATCCATGTGCGTCTGCGCACCTGTGCACCCGCCATGTTGATTGATTAAACACAGGAGATTCATACTTGTTGCATGTTTTAATGTGTTAACATGTAGCATCAGACCAACCAGAACGATTAACGACTTTCGTCATTATATATAGTGTTGTCAAAATGCAAATAGAACAATCTATCGATCTATTGTCCAATTTTTACTGTCCTATCCAGAGGTCTTTGATGAGTAAGTTAGAGTAACTTTCCAAAGAGAAGTGCTCAATTTTGTTGCATTTTACTCTGTATCGTTAAATATGTACTCATATTTCAAGAGATTCACCATACAGTGAGTTTCACTTTAACGACTGACTTTCATCTTTCTATGACATGCCGTAGCGGTGAGAATCCATATTTGCTCGTTTGCTCTAAAAGCAGTGTGGACAAGGTGTCTTTAACAGCATTTTTCTGCAGTCAATTAAACAACATCAACACAGTTGTACGTTTGATTCAACACAAGGGAAACACTAAGACTTTTATAGTCGATCTCTTCGACCTTCATCAGATGACTGACTCACAGTGTCATGGTTCGGCGAGGGTTTATCAGGGAGCATCAACCCCCCTTGGAACATGACGGTGGTAGATTCCATCTTCCCGTGCCACTTTTGATTCTTTTCTGACGTCACTTCAGACTTCTGACGTCACTTCGGAACGTCAGCGCAGTGAATCAGTCATCTGATGAAGGTCGACCAGATCGATTGAAAATTCATGGAGTGTTTCCCTTTATCAAAGCTTCAAAATGTTCAACTATAAATTCTACGAACAAAGAGGAGTCTTCATTCGAGTACCTTCAAGTGTATTGTCACCAATGCTTGTGCAAAAATGCACTTCTAGTCACAAGTGTTTTTTCCTAAAACTAAGGTGTCTAAAGTCACCAAAGGCACTTGATAAAACGTCCCAAACGTTTTTGAAAGCTAAGCGATAAACCATATATGGTACAGCTAAAGTTTCGTTCAGTAACTAGAATACTGCCTATTTCTAGGATATGCCGTCTGGCAAGAAAGTTAGAAATCAAACCTGGACCTCTTTATGTTGAGCCCAATGGCCTAACACACATACATGTACACATCCATTTGATGCCACTACACCCTACATGAAAGTATCAATTCCTAGGTTCTTCTTTTGATACTAATAAAGAATACAGCAAATAATTTGAAAATATGATTTTCCCATCTTCCTTTGCAAATAAGTAAGGAATATGTAGTCAACTTCTCTCTACAACACATTTTCTACAATACTTGTAAGCACATAAGAACATGAAAAATTGCTGTTGCTATATCTTTCATAACCAGGTAAGAAAACTGCTCGTGAATCACCAAAAATAAATCGTATCAAATGTAGCCACGCAGCATGCTTTTCCAATAAAGTGCTATTTTTAGTTGTAACGACCAACTGGGTCGTATAAATGCTTTCCGTTGGCTTCAGCCTTTTCGCAATGGTACATCAAGGATTTGAAATTTAGACTGTGGAATTGAACTTTGCAGGGGATAGGCCAAACTCTCACCATCGTATAAATCCGTATATCATACACAAATCATAAAATAACTTTCTTTCCATAACCTTTCTTGGAACTTGTTTACGTTTACGTGAAGGTGCAAGAATACCAATTATTTCACGTTACGGTCACGTGAAGGAGTCTTTCTGTAATGACATACTCTTGACCTTCGTGGTGACGTTGAACTCATTGTTGGCAGTAAACCATCTTAGCCGGTGCCCAAAGCCATGTACGTCTGCGCACGGTACGTATGATACCATCTAATTACAGGGATGGTATCACAAGTTCCTCCTCCACTACAACCAAAATTAGTTTTTAAAGCATTAGCATGAAAATTCACCGAGATTTTGGTGGAAGTAATTCTGTTTATCAATGTAAAATTAAAATAGGTTGGCACTGTGGTATTTTCAGCATCGTTTTCCAACTATATACTTTGGCCACAGCAAGTAAATTTTATGGATGACATCCTCTGCAGTCTGCAAAAATAGTGCGATAGGGCGGAAAAAAAACAAGATGGGTGAGAAAAAACAAGATGGCTAACATGCATTGGCATAATACCGGCAGCAAGACTTATACCGGCCGATCAAAAATAATGGAATTTAAAGAGATCTACACATGCAACAATAGGTGTCCAATACATCATTTACAAAGCATCGATATCAATGCATTCGAAGACAACAAGGCCAAAAGTTTTCAGTATCTTTTTCGGGGTAGGCAGCTCGTCGTGGGACGAACACACTGTCACATTCATTGCCAGATTTGAAGATCATAATTACACATCCTCATGGCACAAGACGAACATGATTCAACAACAATCTTGAATTTCTGTTGGTGACCAACAACTCATGTAAAAGTGTGAAGAACCGTTGCATGATAGCCCGGATCTACGACTGAATGGGCAAAATTGAACGCACACAGCCATTTTCCCGCCATTTTTATATCTACGCTAGCAGTGAAGTGTTACGTCATAGCGGTTGTGACGGACAGAAGTTAAATGAAAATTCTTGACAGTATACGTCCGTTTTCTCATGACATTTTGTATGCTCATGCAGGTTTATGTTTTATGCATTTACTAACAGAAAAGGAATGAACATCAGAGGATGTATAAAGGTATATAGCGACAGTTAATTGTGACGTGTTTCTTCCGGCCGGTATTTTTACCCCCTCCCAACCACGCGCCCGTTCGCCGTGTAATTCCGCGGCGTCTTACAATTACAATATTACGCTTTTAGCAGGACAAGAGTGGCAGAAAAGTTACACAGAAGAAGTGGCAAGGGTAACCTATAACAGCAACATGTAACTGGAGAAAATGATGCGTTGACAATTTGTCAAATTATTATGGCTAGAGAAATCGTCGTAAACGTACCGGTATTATGATAATAGATGTTATATCTCAATAATATCTATCATATTTATCGGGCTCTAAATCGGGGGGGGGGGGGGGGTGGCTTCCTGTAGGTTTTCCTTGTTGGTCCTAGAGCCGAGGAGTCGGGCTGTATAGGCCCTCGAAACAGTCTGACATCCAGGCTACCATACTTCGAATTAGAACGATAACGTTTTCCATCTATGTCACTTTAAACGT